>NC_081209.1:4930000-4997500 GCF_902713425.1 Acipenser ruthenus
TTAACAGAACACACTTGAGTGTGTTACCCATACACTGTGGCTAATCAAGCTAGTCGTAAAAACTGGAATGGGTGAAACTGCTATGCGACAGGAGTCTTATTTCCCTCTGTGTAGTTTTGTTGTTTTTTTTTCCTTTATTTAACAAAGTAAGGTATTTAAAGGATGGTACAGGTCATGCATTTAGCTTTTCATGTGAAGTTTATAGTTTGTAGCATAGTTTCTGCTTCATTGTGTGCCTTTGTTTTGTATTGTTTTTTTTCCACTTATTCTACAGATGTCCTGTATTTATTATAATTGGCTTTGATTCTTTTTTTTTTACCTTTTATAACAGATACAATTAAGCAGTAGCACTAAAGTGTTTCTGAATCATTTGCATGTCTTTTTTTTAAGAAATAGTGATCAAGTTTCATAAAACAAAATGCTGACCGGTGGTAACTGCATTTGGCATTAACTTCCAGTGATTTTATATTGATCATTCAGAAAACACATTCATTATTGGTGCCGAGTTTTACACTTTAGCATTCCTAGAGTATTGCCACGTTGTACCAGTCTGTCATGCAATGCAATCTCAAGGGAGAATTTAACTCTAAGTTAACTTTGAGATTCCCAGTCTAAACAACGCTGCGTGTGGAGTCTTTGTGTAATGTAATGTAATCGTGGTTTTAATCCACAGTAATAACGATAGTGTACAAAAAATAAACTGATGGCAAGAAAAATAATCGCTGGCTGTGAGCAAGAACTAACAAACCTGTAGTTTTGAAATATTACAGTAGCATGTATCGTTTTAATATCAAAACAGAAATGAGCCAATGGTTACAGGAAGTGTGATTTATAGCAACGTTCTGGAACCTTAATAATTACCCAGTAGAAAATAGGAGCCATTGTTCTTGCATCCAGCCAGCAACTTGTGTCGTATAACTGGGGGGGTATGGGGGGTGGGTGTGATATTAATAGCTCTATTACTTGTATTTGCAGTACTGGATATTTACTTGAGTTGGTGGATTTCTGTTTTGTTTTGTTTCAATATGTATATTTCGTTCCAGAATAGATATTTTTTTAAAAACTGATACGCACACATTTTATAGGGAACGTTGAACTTGTAGTCTAAGTTCTTGCAGCCCAATACGAGTGATATGATAGGCGTATACACTGTAGGAAAAAAATATTATCTTGCATTTAGTTGATGGTTTTTGCATTTTGTTTTTAGAAAAACGATTTGTGAAAATGTTACTGAACAACAAAGTCACTAAATTCTTTAATTTAAAAAAAAAACAAAAAAAAAACATAGGGTGCAAAAAGGCAACAGTCAACACTACAGCACCAGCCTGGTGTGTTTCTAAATCCTTTTTCCTGTTGTGTAAATTACGTGAGATACAGTAGTGTGTTGCGTATTTCAGATTTTACAAAGCGTCAAAGACAGTTACAGCTTTCTCATACTACAAATGAATGTAGGTCCCTGTTGGGTAAAATGCAGCTTCTGTTGTCTAAAATGTTATTTTTAATATATAGTACTGACATTTCTGTACACGTGTGTTCCTTTTCAAATGAATTTGTAACCCTGGACTGTGATACTGTTTTTGAGCCGCGTACTGTAGTTCTTTTACAGCAGTGCTTGTGTATGGAAACTGCAGTGCATTGCTTTTCCTTAAAACCCATCATTGTATTTAATTGTGAAGTTGTAGTTGTTCCTCAGGTATAGGGGGTCTGCAAATACCTCAATCACAGTCCCGAAGTGCTGGCACTTACAGCTGACGTGTCGACGATACAGTGTGTGATTTTACTGCTGAACAATTACAAATGAATAACAATAAAACAAATAGGACTTTTCATTCCACAATCTATGTTGTTAAGGGATCCTTGTAGAGAGATCTGCTAAAATACAGTTGTTTTTAAACCTGCGAATCACTGGTCCCTTTTCAAGATTTTATTTTGTCACCATCTACAATAGTACTGTGTGTTGTACAGCAGTAATGAATTTTCTTTTCTTCTCTTATTTATTCCATCAGTAGCTATTGGTTATGCCATGTACAATGGTTTTGTTTTAATAATAAAAAAAAAAGTCACAAAAAAATATCCCTGCTGTGCGTGTTAGTTTGTGTATGTGTGAGTTTTAGAAAAGGTAAACGGTGGATTACTATGTTTGCAATATTGTGTGTGTGTTGCCATGTTTGTGGGGGCAGCCCTCTTACGAAATGTTTTTTTCCCCATGCAAACTATATTAAAAGGCAGACTTTGCAAAGCATAAGCTGATTGCCATGAGTGAATTCTTTCTCACATGCAGTACATGGATTATAACAGGGGTCGGAAATTCAGGTCCTGGAGGGCCGGTGTCGCTCCTGGTGTTTGAATTGCCTACCCCTGGATTATAAAATGGCCATTGATCACCATGCACAGCAAGTGTCCTGAATAAAGCAGAAATGCTGCCTGATGTCCTAGCAGTCCTCTTGAAAATGTTCCCTATATATCACCTAACATTTCCCCTGCGTACTGCATCCTCTGAGTTAGACTGCTATACACAGCACACACATCCCACCCTGAGAGTCAGTCTGCCGCTCGACACAACACTCTGAATGTGGTTCTCCAGGGGCATTAAGCCAAAGATTATTTAGTACCTGAGCCACAATAGTAATGTCTTCAAGAAGAACTGTGTCACATCAGCACCTGGCCTGAACCGCATTATTTTTATTCTAGTTAGTTCCAAACAAATAGAAGCATGCTGGGTGGGGCTAGTCCAGCACACAGACAGCCGTCCTCGTGCACGTGATAACTTACTGGCACTGTCATTTTTAACAAAGTGTTCTTCGGTGCATTCAGAGAGCCATCGTAGACTGTTATGTGTACATCCCAGTGTTGAGGACATGATAACGTGTGTTGACTTCAGAGTGAATGTGTTCTGATAACTGGAGCCTGAGAGAGGGGCAATGTTCAGACAGGAGCTGATAACACTTCACTCGGATCACCAGCTTTGAGATTAATCTCTTAGTAACAGAAGGGAGAAGCATGCTTGAAGAATATCAGTCTATCTTCTGAAGGACACCAGCACTTACTGTACTACACTACAGCACTCATCTGCTAAGAGCATGCCCATTTTCAAACCACTAAGCTTGCTACCAGTGCCATTTTAAGCTCCTAAAAGTAACAGCCCAGCAAAATTAGCAATGTTTTTTTCTTTTCTTGCTGTGGCTTTGCTTGATGGTTATTAAAACTATCCTGCGATTCATAGAATTTGACAGCAAGGAGGTAGTAACGATACAAAAAAAAAAAAAACTATGTGAATTAATGAGATATTTATTTTAAATATGTTTTTAAGAAGATGTGTACAAATGAAACCTCGGTTAGGGGCATTGTGTCATTTCTTAGGTTATTTTACATTCATTGTATTCTGACTTTAACATTCCTGTTACAGTCATTTTGGTCTGTGAGCACTCCATAAAGGAGAACATTAAAGTGACCCATAGACCCTGACAGCTCTAATTGTGGACTACCTAATGCAGGGGTGTCCAATCAGAGTCCTGGCGGGCCGTTCCACTCCAGATTTAAAATGGTATAATTAACTACTTAAGAGTCTGGATGGAGGTTTTATTGATTAAAATAAACAGAATGGGGTTAAAAGAAAGACCAGGAGTGGAAAAGGACAAACAGCCTTCTTATGTTTCAGGAAGGTAAACAAATTGATTTTATCCAAACGACTTAAAAAGTGTAATTTTAGTATGAAAGAAAAATGCAATTTTACTATCCATATAGCAGTCTCTGGGATATCATGAGTTGTCAATAGCTTTGAGTAATTATAGTACAAAAAAAAAAAAAAACAGCAAAGTAAATAAATACTCAAGAATACTATTGACAGCTCATGCATTCATGCCTTGCACAACGTCTCACATTCCAGAGCTACAAAAATACATTCTGTTTCAAGAGCCGTTCCTTCCAGTCAGTGACAGAGCGTGGGCGTGCTCTCCCCTCGTCCATCCAGACCTCTCCTGCGCAGTGACGTCTCAGATTCGTCGAGTCTCCCAGATTGTAGTTTGTTTGCTTTCGCTCCTTTCTTTGCCCGGTCTGCTAGACTAGAGAGAGATAAAGAAAGAAAGGAAGGAAGAGAGAAGGAAATAATGAAAGAGAAGGGGAGCGGGCACAGAGAAGAAAAATGACGAGTTGGCGGAAGTTAATTGCCGTCACGAACGCAAAAATAGTTGATTAGAGTTTCGTTTTTAAAAAATAAAAAAAATAACAGCATGGCTGCGGAGGAGGTGCGGGTGTGCCGCCGGGCCCCGGTGGCTATCAAACAGGAGCAAGACGACGATTCAGACGCTGAAGAGCCGAACCTGGGGCCCAAGAAGTCGGATGGACAGATCATCCATAGCGGTCACTTCATGGTCTCTTCGCCTCACAGCGAGCACCCACCAAAAAAGGGCTACGATTTCGACACGGTCAACATGCAGACCTGCCAGACGTACTGCTTTGGGAAAACAAGCACCTCTCACTTCTCCATCGACGCATCCCTAACCAAACTGTTCGAGTGCATGACCCTGGCGTACAGGTAAATATCCTAGAAGCACAGCGGCCTGCAAAACGAAACCAGTCGTAGTAAAACACACAGGGATGTGCGCATTTCCTATATCATTTTAAAGCTGTTAACACGTCATATGTACTCGTCTGTATGTACGCAGCGGTCCTTTGTGCCTTTGGTAACGTTATGTTTATAATATAAGAAAAATGACGGTTGCAACCCCCTTTTTTTGCATATGATAAAAACAGGAAGTTAGAGAATTCTAGTGCATATATTATGCAATGTGTAAACAACCCAAAATGATACTCCACCATCTTCAAAACAAGTACAGATTGTATTGTAAGTTGTATTTGATAGTGACTAGGCTGTTGCAGGCGGGTATAGAAAGTGTGTGAATTTTAAATAAAAAGATGATTTGAGTGCTCGGGAAGAAAAAAAAAACGATTAAAAATAATAAGATATTGCAGCCACTGCAGCACCTTCGTTCATAAACACTGAAGCAGTAATAGCGTTGCAGTTCTAGTAAAGGACACTCTCAAGAGTTGATTGCAAACCCAGCCTGAAAGGTCAAAGTCCTTGCCTGATCTTTCCCACTACTATTATCCCTAAGTATACCTCCCAATCGATTACCAAATACATCTCCACTCAGTTACATAGGCAGAGCTGGCTGGCTGCCTAACTGATCTGAGCGTTGTGTAGAGGTGTTTGCCAGTGATCCTGTTCAGGTAATGTAAACAGACTCCAGTAGTTGGATATAGTATCTGTATTAGTTTGTTCAATATCAGAATAGCCCCTGGTGCAGCAAGTAAGGGTTACCCTGTCAAAGGAACATTTATTAAACTGGCCTATTGCTTTACATTTTAAAAGAAACTTAGAAATGCAAACTGACTGTATTCTGTACCACTAGTACTGAACTAAGAAAATAAGAACATATCCACAGTGTTGCTAATGCAGATTTAACTTGCCAGACTAGTTGCAATTAGTTTTTTGAAAATACATTTAAAAAAAAAGACTACTTGAATCACACAGATCTAAAAGCTAGCCTGTCTTATTCCAGTCATTTTCAACAATGTAAATGCAGTCCTGCCTACACTGTCAGAAAGAAGTTCAATCCAGGAACACACAGCAGCGATCAGGTTAGAATAAGGACATTGTCATTACACACATTTTTAGTGCCAACAGATGGTAGTTTGGATCCCCTTTCCTGGCTGCTGATGCTGCATTCCTTGACAAAGTAAACGTTTTAGAATTAACTGCATATCCCCTTGACCTCAGACAGCTGATTGGGATTCAGTGAACAACATAAAGAAAATAACGTATGATAAATTGCACGAGGTTATGTGCCAGCCCCAGGGGCTCTGGTTCCACTCCTAGAACAAACTTGCAGTAGTTTGGCTCTGTTGATGTTATGTATTACAGCGAGTTCCAGACACCTCCCCCATCTACCAAGGAATCCAAGTGGGGGAGGTTATCGAGCGATTACAGCAGAGAAGGTATACTGTACGTGCAAAACACTCTTCCACAAATGACTGAGGCTATAAAGTACTGATATACCACTTAACTTGAGGAATGTAACGTTTAAAGTAACTACAACCATAACATATACATACTGCTGATGCTACGTGCATGGAAATGCGTTTGAGCTGGCACAGATTTAATAGGAAAACAGTTCTGTGTGTCAAGGGTAACGTGTTTGTGAACCTCAGTAATGCGTCAGCAGAGTAATCCTTCCTATTTATATTACTCCATGGTGTAGTGGAGTTAGGATCAGTGGTGTTGCCAAGAAATAAAACTTGAAGCCAATGCAATAATATGAAAAACTTCATCTGAAAAAAACACAAAGCTGGTTATCACTCAAACATCGACACAACATTCAGCTGTTACTCCTGGAAAGATTGTGCAGCAGTTATACACTTTATCATTGTACAAATATAACCGACCAAGCAAAACATATTTTGGCATATACATAGTGTATGTATTTCTAGCCTGGAAAATAATATTCTGATATTAAAATAAAACAGATATTGTTTTTCTCATAAGAATGCTAATCATGTTGAAGAATAGGTATGCTGTGTATACATGTGTTCTCTGTGTGCAGCACTGTATAATACACTATGGCACTGTACAGTTAATGTGGCAGACTAGGGCAGGTTCTGGGTGGGTGGCTGCAGTGTTTCTAAATATACTTTAGGGAGCTCTGAGCTTGTAGCGGTCAGTCTCCAGCTCCTGTGAAGAGGTTTAGGATAGTTTATTTTGGCAGATCTGCAGCACTTGCGTGGCTGATTGGCGGCTGCATTGGATTAAGTTGCTAAAAGGAGTGTAATCCTGTTTTGTCAGGGCTGTGTTGAGGGGAATGGAGGGAGGGTTTGTCTGACATGTGTCATTGCAGCTTTTGGCCATTGCTTTAGTTCACTGGTAATTTTGTGATGGATCACGCTGAGTATTAAGGTACTTTATTAATATCTTATTGACGTGTTAATAAAATATGAATTAACAGGAATAGATTACAGTTAGTGGATATGGGTTGACGGGGAACCTGTTGCTAGAAACATTGCAATTGTGATGGAACCATTTCAGGAACTATAGTACAGTGCTATTAAATCTCTTTAGACTCGAATACATTTTTAAGCACTTCTGTGTATTTCAAAAATCACTTGCATTAGAGAGAGAAATGTTGGTTCCATGCGTAGTACTTTAGAGCAAAATATAACCATGCATTGATTGTAAAACGTTTACAGTGATAACTTCACTTATGTATTATATTCTTCACATGCCTTTGTATTGTGCATAATATTTTTTTTTCCATCTGGTATTTAGTACCGTTTTATTTGCTTTTAACATAACTTCTACACTGCCATACAGTAAACATCATTTTGATTTGTCCAGCCCTTGTTACTGCGCTCAGATAAAGCGCCTTGAAGATTACTACTTTAGGTAAACATGCTGTGAACTTTTCTCCTCTATTAATAATGTTAAGGATATTGGCTGTATTCTGTGAAAGTACTCCCAGAAGTCAAGGTTTGTTTTCAGCCTGCAGATTTGTGATAAATTGCATTCACTGTTCAGCAATGATCCCCTGGAAATGTGTTACCTGCTACTATTGTGATTGAGGACTGCGTTAAAAAATAACCAGTGCATTTCTGCACGGTTTATGATCACTAAATTCAGCACCTTATGTCAGTCGTGACTGCAGAGACCCTTTGTGTTTGCCATGTTTAGCCTTTTTATTTTAACTTCATCAAAGAAGAGAGATTTGAAAGTGTGCAAAGTTTTTTTTTTTTTTTTTTTTTTCCTGTCCTACAAGTTTGTTCTGGTTAATAGGGGAGTGTGTTCCTGAATTGCATACCACAGCCGTGTAAATACTGCTTGTTTTGATATATGTTTTTCATTTGTTGTACAAATCCTGCGCAAACAAAAGCAAGAAAAATAAATAAATAATGGGAAGATGTTCCTGTTCCTGCTGTCCATTGCACTTTTACTGCAATCTGCTTTGTTGACTTCAGTCCTGACACGTAATTGAGATCTTCAGGCAGTTCATGGCTAATATCCCAGGTCAGGTAAAAGCTGCTTGGACACTCCATACTTTCTCATACATTGCATGAAGTCTGTGGAGATGCATGAAGATGTTTGTAGCTGTGTGGCATGGCTGAGCTCTGCAGGCATGTTGGTTCTGTTGGGTAGCTGCAAATGAAGGTGTCGGTGCAGGTAATTGTTACCTTGCAAGCATTGGCTTTCACAGTAGGCTCAGATAGAACTGAGGTATCATGTATCAACTGAACTGAACAGTAGCCAGAACCTGTTCATTAAAATCAGATTCCTGTCCAACTTCAGGTGTGTCTTTTTTTTTTTAAAAACAACTATCTCTATCCAGTACTTTCACAGTGTTTGCTGGTTTCATTTGTTGCGTCATAACTGGAATTCATTTCTGTGCTAAGCTTTCATACACATTTAGTCATGCACACTACCTCCACATCGGAGGTTCTTGTCATTTTTATAATTAATTCCACCATACTGAGCACAGTCTTTATGTGTAGCTTTTGGTTATAACAGTATTGCATGCAACTTGATCTTGCATGTTATTCTAGATGTCCTCGAAAAATATTACTGTCAGGAATAAAAACACGGTAGTGTGCATAGCATCTGAAATAGGCTGTGCTATCTCTGCCAAAGCAGGCTGTCTTAAAGCTTTACTGGTATGCTGTCCTGTTTTACAATGTGCAGAAATAATTAAGACAAGCTTAGGGCTTTTCCACTGTACCTAATTCCAGACAAGGTTAATTCTTATACAGTATACACATTTTCAAGATTTATTTATTTATTTCTTACTAAAGCTCCTTTCGCACTGGCGCTCCTACCCGGGTCACAATCTCCGTAAACCATGTACCCGGGTCGACACGCTTTGGAACATTTCTGTTTATCCATATTTCTGTTGATTTTAAGACACAAAGAGCCAGTTTGCAACAGGGATGAAGAAACATTTGCTCTAATCAACATTTGGGCCAATTTGAAGTGTTCGTAACAAACACGGCATCTTGAAAGCCTGAACAGTTGAAAGTGGTTGCTGCTTCCAGGGCATTTCATACACGCCTTGTGTACTTGTTTCTGTTTCCAAGTCAACCCTGCTTCTTCAAAAAGCAGTGTGAAACAGAGCAGCTGACCTGCAGGACACCGGGTCACGACCCTGGTAGAGCATGCCAGTGTGAGAAGGGCTTAAGTAAGGTCTTTACTTTTGAAGAAGCACAGAAAGCCTTAGGTCCGTATTTTCCAGGTGATTTTATTTGAAAAATGAGACTTCACGGTGGGCAGGAAAGGTTACTAAGTGCATGCCAGGCAGGCATCACATTGCATGTAGAAGACTGCAAAAACAATTCGGTTCAGGTACGGTAAAAGCAATGCGAAATAGAAAGGGAATACAGGTGCTACTTCAAGATTCCATCATAGTGCATTCTCTGTTTAGCAGTGGCTCTGCCTTCTGTGGTATTGTGATAATAGTTCTGGTGCACAGCACGCAGCATCTTGCAGCGCAGATGTGGTGAAAAGAAGCACTTGATGGATAAAGTGGGTATAAGAGAGTGGATTGCGTTCTGCTTGCGCTTCCAGGAAGAGTAAGAGATAAAGTGTCTGCTAGGAAATGAGAACTTCATTGACCTACTTTACCAAAAAGTACAGGTTGAACCAGTATCTTAAATTGTAGTTCATGACTTGCAACCACCCCTCTTGTTTAGTGATTTATCAGTAAGACGTGCTGATTACTGCATTTAGGAACCACACCTGAAAGAGAGAGAAAATGTGTGTTTGTACAGAACAAGGAATGTTTTAGCACAAAAACACTTGAAACTAAAGAAGCCAGTGCTTGCATTGCTATATCCCAGTAATGATCTGAATTAAAGGGTCAAATATACTCCATCATGCTAGAGAGCTACACTGGCACACAGATGTGTGAGTCTCTGCATGACATTGGTAGCTTTCTGTAGTGCTGTGAGTTCTACATAGATGGAGTTGTTGTTGTTGAGCAGTCGCTGTTATTTTATCCCCTGAGAAACGGCTCTGGTTTCGTGTTTCTTGGTGTGAATAGTTTCTGAGCAAAGCAGACAGCTGATGTTGTGCTGAAGTTAATACTGTGCTGGCTCTGCTATATCTTAAAGTCAGCTTTTCCACCTCAAACTTCTCTGAAGAAAATTGAGAAAATGGGGAATGGTGTCCAGTATCCCTTCTGGTGCAGTTTGTATCCAACAGTATGGCAGATTGGTACCAGTTTTGACTTTTTTTCCATTTGAGATGGCTTGCAGATTACATCTTGAATTCAGTCTCTACAGCCCAAACAGTGCTGCAGTAAATCCCAGAAGTGTGCTGGCTTTTAAACAGCTCTGGCTGTCTCAGTGAAGTGACCGGCTCAGAAAGTGTTTTATTCCTGCTTAGAGGACAGCCATTGCCAGTAAGCCATGAAAAGTCCTTATCCGCCCTTGTAAGGCTGTAGCCGTATGCAGATTCGTGACACTTACTTGCCTTATTATTCTGAAGATATTTGTGACTTGTTCAGAATCTTGCAGTTGATTCAGTTTATGTTTCATGCCTTTGTGCAGTCAAATCAATTCTTTCTCCGTCAACTGTAATGCCCAATGGTAGAGTTTTTTTATTTAAAAAATGAACATGTCATGGACTCAAATATTCCCCGATTGCATGAATAAAATGATGTTTCCTGTAAAGCTGGTATGTCGGATGTGGAAAGTAGAATTATTGGGCTGAATCATGATTTAATATTTTTCTATCTTGATTAACTATATCTAACTTAAATTCATTTTGTTTGCTTTAACAGTGTGCAGACCATTTTCTGTCTTTACAGAAATGGGCAATAGAGTGGAAATAGACTCAAAAGAAGGGTTTAGAAATTCTATTGCAGGCTTGACCTGCTCACCAGGATAATGAGACTGAAGTCTGCTATTGGCACAAGTAACAGTGCTCGTCAGCTAGACGTCAGGAGAAAGCCTTGTGTTTTTAGGGTTTACTGTACTAATTGATACCGTTTTCTGTTCAAAGTTCCCTACTGTTAATTTGCTCCTGTACTTTTACTATCGACTTCCAGTATAAATAGGAAACGCACGTAACTTGCATTCATACAGCCTGTCTTGGGGTGAACGTTGCAGTCACTTGAATAAATCTCTTGTCTTTCAATTTAGCAAACTGCATTAATGCAGAAGTCCAGTACAAAGTTAAAACAGTAGGAAATTGCAATGGTTGTCTTGTATATGAAAGTAGTAGACTGATCCCGAAATCCCATGAATGAGCAGATTAAATGCACATGACCTCCTCCTGTGTGAATGCTGTTTCTGTCTCGACACAAACGCCAATAAACCTCTCTCTTTTATTTTATTCGAAACTGCAGAGCAACGACTGAATCCCACACAGGGCAGAGTTCAGTTAAGTAGTGAATGTCAACAACTGAAAAGGGATTACTCAGAATGGTAATATCGTTTGCAAATCATTGTCCCAGCCAAGCTTGTACTGTAGGCTTATATACTGAACAGGGAGTCATTTGGAGATGACAGGCTGCCAAATCAGAGCAAGAACGCTTTTTATTGTTTGTGCCATTAAAGTGTGACGTTGCTGTGGCAGGGCAGAGGCCCTGCTGCTGTAAGTAGTGTGTGTGTGGGTGGGAATGTAAGGCTGGCAGGGACGGGGTTAAATCTGGAGAAACCCTTTGTTTGAGAGTGGTGTTTGGAGAAGGAAAGCCAGGGAAGTGTAGCTCAGCCTGGCTCTTGTTAGTTTTGTGTTGGACTCTTATTTTGGCCCTCGTGCTGTATTTGCTTGTTTCTTGTTGGTTTGTCCTCCTGTGAGATTAATAAACCTGCGCTTAAACTGCAGCATTCCAGCTTCGGAGTCTAAAACTAGTTCCTCTAAGGCAAAACTAGTTCCTGTCCAATACAATACAATACAGTACAAGAGTCCTTTATGCTACAAGTTTAAATAGCCTTATTCATTTCCCTTTTCATATCCAGTGTACAAACCACTGATAATTTGTTTATTTAGCAGACGCCTTTATCCAAGGCGACTTACAGAGACTAGGGTGTGTGAACTATGCATCAGCTGCAGAGTCACTTACAATTACTTCTCACCCGAAAGACGGAGCACAAGGAGGTTAAGTGACTTACTCAGGGCCACACAATGAGTCAGTGGCTGAGGTGGGATTTGAACCGGGGACCTTCTGGTTACAAGCCCTTTTCTTTAACCACTGGACCACACAGCCTCCTAATAATAAGCTTAGTATGTCTGAAGAACAGCAATGGGGCTAAAGTTAAAGTAATAAAAGAAAAATAATAATTATAGGTCAAAATATTCTGTTAACCTAAATGGTGACATAAAGCCCAAGCAACACACAATAAAATTGCAGGCAGTTGGGGTAATTTATACACGCAGCATGCCTGAATATTTTGGTCTACAGAAAAACTAATCTTGGGCTATCCTTATTGAGTCACTTATCAGGCACATGCTTTGTTAAAGCACTCTGTCCTATTCACAGTACAGTGGGCACCATGTGTGTGACAAGAGCTGTCTATTTGTAGCTTGTGTAATTTAGCATTGGCTACTCTAGCTCATGTTGTCACCCTCAGCCTGCATCTGGTAAATTTTGATGGAGTTGTCTTTCACAGAGGTTGATATTGTGCAGGTCTTTGCAGTGGGAGGGGGGGTACATTTTAGGAATGGCAAGTGGAAATTCAATATGGTCAAACCGTCCAACATTCCTCCTCTTCCCTATACTTCTTCATCAGTTCTAATTCTTAAACTCCTCCCGAATTAAATGCAATGTACAGTCAATTCTCGTGAGAGCGAACTCAGATTAGACATTTTGTATAACTCCTGCATCTTGTGATGATCAAAAGAAACACAGTTGGGCTTCCGAGTGGCGCATCCGGTAAAGGCGCTCTGCTTGGAGTGCAGGATGCGCCCTGTAGTGTGGAGGTCGCTGATTCGAGTCCAAGCTATTCCACTGCCGACCATGGATGAGAGTTCCCAAGGGGCGGTGCACAATTGGCTGCACGGTGGGCCTGAGTGAAAAGAAGCGGTCGGCTGACAGCACAGGTTTCGGAGGACAGCGCGTTGACTTCTTCGCCGCTCCCGAGTCAGCGAAGGGTAAAAATCAATTGGCGATTACAAAATTAAAAAAGAAAAAAAAAAAAAGGTACTGTACCTTTTCAAATGTCTAATGATTTAACATGTCTTGGACACTTTTTTTTTTTGTTCTGTTTGTTTTTTTATTAGTGGGAAACTGGTGTCACCAAAATGGAAAAATTTTAAAGGACTGAAGCTGCTATGGAGGGACAAAATCCGACTCAACAACGCCATCTGGAGGGCGTGGTATATGCAATGTAAGTAGAGTTTCGAACTCCCTGTTGACTCGTCTTGAAGACCTGTTTTATTTGCTGTCTTGTGTTGGTTGTGAAACTGCTAGAGAAGGGTGCTGAAAGGACAGTGCTGCTGCTGAAGTTTTTGAAACCCCGAAGATCACAGCGTAGGTTCATCAAGTGTTCCGGTCCTGTGCCGTATCTTCCTGGCATTAGACTCGTTGGTGCAAGTTTCTATTTTTAAATAAATTCATTAAGTCAGGAGTGTTCAATCACAGTCCTGGAGGGCCATTCCACTCCAGGGTTTAACAGGTAAAGTTATATAATGAACTACTTCAGGGTCTAGATGGGGGTTGAATTGGTTCAATTAAACAATTTAGAACAGTGTTGGAACACAGACCAAGAGGTAGGGTCAGCTTTGGCCACCCCTGCATTAAACCTTTGAACAGGGCCTGTTATACGTATTAAATATGACCGTAGTTAGCCGTACTGCACTAGACGATGTTGGTAATTTTTTTTAACAGTAATAACAATATATCTCTTTCCAACAGATGTAGAAAGGAGAGACAATCCTGTGTGCCACTTTGTTACTCCACTGGATGGATCGGTAGACATGGAGGACCATCGCAGACCAGAGGTGTGTTGAGAGGTCCAGAAAACCTTCCAGAGTCTATTGCATGATGCAGTGCAAACCCCAGACTCGACATGGACATGCAGACCCATGCATTGCTTATCATGTACAAAGTTATTTGAAAGAGTTTGTTTTAATTAAAAAAATTTTTTTTTTTCTTGAGGCAATTGCAACTGAAGGAAAATATTGGAAAAGAAGAATTGAAATAGTAATCAGGGAATATCACAAATGGAGAACTTATTTTAAGAAAAGGGTAAGGCTTAGACTTTTCATTACTTAACAAGACCATGCAAAAATACTGAGTCAGTAGATTGACTGTGAATGTATTGGAAATAATCCTCATTAAATTGCTATGTTCACTTTCAGTTACAGAAGCACAAAGATGAAGACCTCTCAAGCCTTGTCAAGGTCAGTATTCATTTTACATACAGCACCATTTTCTTGATTTGATTGATGAATGTCCACAGTGAGCATGGGGCTGTGTGGGTAAAGATGAATAACATATTGACCTACTGGTGGTCATTTTGCCTGTGAGTAGCTGGTCTTGGGTCAAGAAAAACATGCAGTACACGATTTAAGTTGAGTCATATTCACCAAAAGGCCATTTAAACAAATGTGCAATTAATGACATTGACTGTAGAACAACGTTGATAAAAGCAAAGTGGCTCTTTCAAAGCATGGCAGCCCAGGACCTTAATTATTGAAATGAAACGGTTGAGAGTCTTGTTACTACCCGGTCTTGTATTGTTTAAATGAATTAAGTAATCACGGACATGATTGGAATGGACTGAAGAAGTTAATCTATATCCACCAATCTATAGCACATGGGCAGGCAATGTGGGCACTTGCACAACCAATTAGCCCCCTGATCAGCACTCACTTGCAACGTCTTGTGGTAACCAAAAAAAGGGATAATGACTTAAACAAATAAATTCTTACTGGTCCAGTTTTCAATTGAACACTTTTTTAATTTATCCTAGAATAATGCAAATATTTTAAATTATCAGTGTTTTTTATAACATGTTTTTTTTTTTTTCATACAATAACTTTACTAAAAAAGTTGCTACTTTTTAATATCGGGATGTTTAAGAAAAGTTGGAGTGCTTGATTATAAATGTTTCAAGTGACTTGGTGTGTACTCTGTACATGTTTGACTGTGTGACTAGGTTTGGATTCCTTGCAGTTTGTTTTCATTAAGTTTGTTGGATAGTGCATTAGCCATTGCATGCAATGTACTGACTGCTTGATGTGCATTTTCAACACAAAGGGTGCTGGGGAGCAGTACTCGTTGTTTGGGGAATGCTATCCGGACACCTTCTGTGTCTCCTTCTGCCAGGATGACGAGGTGGGGGCCTGGCGAGCGAACAGGAAGGGCCGGGACACCCCGGTGCCTATGGAGCAGGACATCGACATAGAAATGCTGATGTCAGAGTTCACCGACACACTCTTCTCCACGCTCGCTTCCCATCAGCCCGTCGCCTGGCCCAATCCTCGAGAGATCGGTAAGAAGGAATGTTTATTAATAAATGATTTACAGAAAAGCAAAGTAGCAGCATGTGCATTGAGACTTGTCTTCTGCTGAGGAAATTTGAGATACGCTGCCTGGGTGCATTATTAGTCCTCTCTATCCAATCGATTTGGCATTGCCCTAGTGTGGGATGTGTTCTCTTGGGTCACTTGATTACTCTTAAGAATCGCTGCGGATCAAGTCCACTCAAAGAAGCTCCTCTTAATCTTTGATGGCGGTATCTTCTTTCAAGGCAATAATGTACCCAACCTCCATGCCAGAATTGTGAGCGAATGATTTGAGGAGCGACTGAGACTTGAGGTGTCTTCCACGGGCAGCATAATCCCTGGATCTCAGTCCAGTTGAGCATGTCTGGGATGAGCTTGAACGACACATTTGTTATCAAGATCGGCTGCACCAGTTGTGTGAAATATTAGCGACCTGAATGCATTACCATCTCTCGACACTTTCCAGCACCTTAGTCTAATCCACATTGGGTCAAGGCTGTGATCAGGGCAATCCGTAGCCCAACCCAGGACAGGTCCTAATAAAGAATTCAAGCAGTGCTTGTTATAAGTGGTACTCAGGGGAGTGAAGGTACACAAGAGTGCACATAACTGTAGTAATGCTTTAGTAATGACACAAACACCTAAGTTCATTACTGAAATGATTTTCTAGCTAGCTTTTTTGAGTTTTTTATAAGCGTGGTAATGATTCTTCAGTGGTAGGGGCCTATAATGTAGTTCTTTAAAAGCTTTTGGGAGCTGGGAATGTGATTCTCTGCAGGAGCTTCATCTGCTTACTATACCTGCAGTTGTAAAATGAGATACAAACCAGAGAGACTCCTGGAAATGAAATGTTGAATCCTAAGTTTTATTAAAATTGACCTTTTATCTTTATTTCTGTCTTCTAACAGCACATGCCGGAAACGCAGATATGATTCAACCAGGTTTAATTCCTCTTCAGCCAAATCTAGATTTCATGGATACATTTGAGCCTTTTCAGGGTAAGTTTCAATTGATCTGAACTGTGGTGAATCTACATTGTTTAAATAATTGAAAGATCAATTGGATAGATCCCAATGTGTTCTGTTGACATGGATCATGAGGTGAGCTCCTGTTTGAAGTCCTGGCAGCAGCCTTGGAAAAATAGATCTTTCATTTATTATTTTACATATTTTTGGTCCTCTCTTGAGGTAGCATTAAGTCCAAAAGTATTACAAATATGCTTCCGACTATTCCCTTATCCATGAAGTGCGCACTACTGATGTATTGTATTCCTCTTTTTTCCTAATTCTTTTTTTTTTCTTTTTTAGATTTCTTTCCTTCTGTTCGCTCGTCTTTTTTCCCTTCATTTTCCATCCCTTCAGTTTCTTCGATGGCAAGCAGCAATTGTCCAACTCAGGTAATTACTGCAATGCAGTAAATATGTTTGTCTGTTTTATGCCTTGAAGGTTTTCTTTGCAAGTTTTAAAAAGCATCTCTCAAGTATGCTGGACCGACAACAGGCCAGACTATTGCAAAACATGATCATATGCAGAAGCATGCCTAAAACCGTAGATTTTTAAATGGAAGCTTTTAAACATATATTTTTATATGCTGCTTTTTATTAGTGAGCAGTTTAGACGTTTTTAGTTCCTTTTTGTAAAGGGCGCTGGGATTCATGTTCATTATTAATATAAATGAAATTGATATGGTGTTGTGTGATATGGTAATGCAGGGCAGTGACTTGTGAATATGCAACTAGAGCTCCGATTTTTAACATCTGTAGACTACAGGACAGCAGTGGCTAGGCTGTCTTTCTTTACCTTCGTAAAAGTTAGAGGCATGACTCCAAACTGTTTAACCGTGACAGATGCTCTCTATTTGTTTTGTTTTACTGATTTATTCTTTCTGTTTTGTGTTAGACCTCCATCCTGACATCTCCAGTCTCCTCTGCCAGTCTCAGCCAGGAGCCGATTCCACCTCCAGTTACCCCTGCTCTTTCAAACACAAGCAATAAGAACTGTTCCAGTGCTGTCAATGCTTTCGGACAGACAGCAGAGTTCAGGTCACAGACACCTCTAGCAAACCAGCAGACGTTTTTACCTGTGTTTCCCCCGTTGGTGCCCTCTGTTCCCTGTGCAGCTGATGCCGCCAGGGTTCCAGCCCCTCCCTCGCCCCCTCCCCAAACCGTCCAGCCCACTGCAGTGCCTCAGAATGGAGCTGGGGGAGTCACTCAGGCCTCATTCCCTTCAGCAGAGACTCCTAAGTTTGGATTCAGCAGCACTTTGCAATCGTCTGTCATTACGCACACTGCCTCCGGTCAGAGCCCAAGTCTCATCCTCACAACACGCCCTCAAGCAGGGCCCCGCGATGCCTCTGTGATGCCTCACTTTCAGCCCCAGCCCTCTGCACCAGCTCAGACTTTTGCCCTCCCAAAGCCAGTGCAACTTAAAGGAACAAGGGCGAAACCACTGCAGAAAATCGTGCCTGCTCCCACACCCCTAGTGTTTAAAAATGCTTTCATAGCACCAGGTAATACTAGCGCTGGATTTGTGCTTTTGTGGAAAAGGTGGGATGTTTTCACACTGAGATCTCTCTTTTATAAAGCTGTTCTCTACTAGGCTTAAGTAGTGCAGGGATTTAAATAGTCTTGCATGTCTCTTGTCTCATGTCTCTCATGTTTGTAGAACTGAAATGGTTTTATTAGTTAAACTTTGCAAAATTAAAAAGTGAAGGGAGTGGAGGTGAGACACACTTTTGACCACTAGGTGTCGGTACAACAAAAGGAATTCTTAAAAATAAAACAAAAAAAGTACAGTTTAATGTACAAAATACAATTCATTCTGTAGGCACGTGGGTTGCAAGGGGTTATACATTCTGGTTCAAGTAGCAAACTGCACAATCTATATTAGAGAAGTATCTGAGTACCAATAGATACCTTTCCAATCTCAAAGTAATTCATGTACTAAATCTGCAATGGCTCTTCAGGTTGCAGGGCTGGTGTTAAGCATTGCTAAGCAGTGTGTGGATGTCAGGTCTTTGAAGTACACCAGATGGCACTAGCCTTTCATCTCTAGAGGCTTGTCATTGAACCATGATGATGATGATAAGTGGAAGTTATAGCTCATTACAAAATCCCAGGCAGTTAAGCACAGTCGGCACATTCATTCAGTTACTCTCTGATGCTTTCTATGAAATGTGCTCTTTAATAATAGCGGGGATCTTTCAGTGAACCAGCACAGCAATAACGTTAACAATGTATTTATTTATTTAAATTATTAAAAAATTAATAAAAACTTGTCATTGATATAAAGGCGTGCCAATTGTATTTGTTTTTTTTCAGCTTCCTTTCCTGGGCAAACCAGTGCTGTGATTGTCACCCCTGCACCTTTAAAAAGTGAAGGGGTATCCCCACCCAGTGTTGTCCTTGCACCCACTGCCATTGGAAGGGTGAGGGATACTTGAAGGGGGTTATTAAATTATGGGGTTCAAGTAATATCCTCAATAACTGTAACACTAAACAGAGGTGAATATAGTAATAGTAATAGGAAATTATCAGTAGCTGTATACATCTTTCTAAATGTCTTCAAGACAATAAAACTTGTCAAAACATTAGTTTCTATAAATACACTTTGGCTGAGCTGGCCTGTTCTGACAGGCAATTTGAAACTGAAGAACAGTTCCTGAACTAGGGTGAAAGCAGCTTAGCACAAACCATCAAAAAATACAGAAAAATCTCTCTTGGTGTATTTTAGTAATTACAGTAAGAACCACTTGCAATCATTGCCAAAAAAAATTAGTTTAAATAGCAATGAAGAGCATTTGAAGCTACTTACTCTTTAAACCAATCATGTTCAAAGTGTGACTCAGTATATGTTTTCATTTGTAGACATGTGGCTATTCCATTGAATTGATGCATTGCTTGTATAATGTAATATAGTCATATATAGTATTACAAACATGTTTTTTTTTTTTTGCTTGAAAATCCCCAGAACCCAGGAGTGACCGAGTTCCATATATTGCAACCAACAGTAACCTCTCAACACCTTATCATAGCCAAAGATGAGCCGGGCTCTTCCACAAACTGCAGAGCGCAGACTCCTTCTCCTACATCTAGTAAGTGAAGTGGAGGGGGTTCTAAACTAGCCACTAGTCTGTGTCCTTTGAATGCACACTGTATATATTTGTGTGAGTTAGTATTTAAGATTTAATGGGCCATTTCCAAATCTAACATGAAATACTGTACTATTATTATGGCTTCCGGTAGACTTCTGTGAAATCATTGTGTAGTTTCTTTTGATTAGGTGATAAATAAAATACCAATTTTGTTATATATAACATTTTTAAATGTTCTCAATCCTAAAAGGGAAAGGACATGACAGAAAAATATATATATCTATATCGTGTGCACGTCTTAATATCTTGTAGCCATGAGATAGTAAGTCGTTCCCACGAGATACCATTTCCTCTGGTATTGCGCAGTGCTGTTTCTCTTCTGCACACGGCTGACCACCTTGTTCAGGGAAACGAGCATGGATACCACTGGATGGCAACCACATACTATCAAGAAACTGAGCAATTTATTAGGATTTTCCCATGACAACTAAAATTAGGGACTTGTGAGAAATGTTCTGTGTCAGGTAGCAATCGTGGCCTACTGTATAAAGGAGTACACTTTATTGCCCCAGGCTAGATGAGGTGGGATGGCAACCTCCATGTTTAGTGCTATCTCTTTTCCAGACAGGGAACGTCACAATTCAGGTCAGGGATCTCTATGCACTTCCGAACAGATTCCCGATCCCCAGTCATCCCAGAACAGCTCCACCAGCAAATCCAAGACGGACTCGTGCATCGTTGGATTTAAGGTTGATTATTTATAGAGATCTCCAAAGTTTGCAAATTGTTTAGTCACTTAAATAATTGTGTTTTACTGTTGATCAGCGGGATCAATGTGATCTACTCAAGTTCTTCCATTTTTGCTTTCTTCTTCCTGAATCTCAACACATTTTTAAATATAATGATGTAGCTTTATATAATTCATCTGCAAACAGCAATATGTTCATGGTTTGTTTCAGAAAGCTCATTTATTGCTGTGTTTTGAGTGGTTTCTGCATATCCCGAAAAATTCAGTGTTTCAATCTTTCTGTCTTTCTTATCAGAGCCGAAGAATAAACCACATCTCTGCAGAACAAAAGAGGAGATTCAACATCAAGATTGGTTTTGACACCTTGAACACTTTAGTCCCAGTTTTAAAATCTCAGTCAAATTCAAAACCAGTAAGTTCAGTTTTAAATATGGCTCAAAAGTAAAATGCTTGACTTTGTTACCTTTTGCATCAGAATCTAAAACGTGTGCATGTTAATAGTAGCTGCGTTCAATCGCTTACTATGGTAAGATCAGTAGATGGTGTAATTTAAGATACAAGCTTCTTAAAGACTAAGCTGCTAAATTTAGATTTTAAATGTAATGCTTGCAGTGTCTTCTCGCTTTTTTTTCTAATAGATAAGCAATGCAGCCACTCTTCAGAAGACTGTGGAATATATTGCCAAGTTACAACAAGAGCGAGCGCAGATGCAGGAGGAGGCCAAACGTCTCAAGGATGAAATTGACACGCTCAATACTTCCATCAAGTGAGTGCTTGTCATGTTTATTTCGGTATGTTCGTGCATAACCGAGATCAACTGAAATGCAGAAATCAATTTTCCGGGGTTGTATTGTCTTCGTTCGTTCATAGGTTTGGGTACAGACATTTGTTTTCCTTCAGTTCCATTTAGGGTCTTATCCTAAATGAAGGTGCCCCTATTAAACCATACTTTTGAGAAACTGGTGTAGCTCTGAATCAAGGTTGAGTGCCCCTTTACTGAGGCACCAACATTCCTTTCTACAGCCCCGTTAGGCTCTCAAGTCTGTCTGTCAGAGCAGCAGACTTTCTCATTGTGACTGCAACAGAGAGATGCAAGTTTTATATATGACAGAACAGGAATGCCATTTAGACTCCGATTGCTTAGCAGTTTGATCCATTCCTGGTTTCCTGAGTTTGTTAATGAGCGTGTTTCTCTAGACGCTGCGGCTAATCAAGCTTGTATTAACTGTGTCTTATTTCCACTCCTGCTGAACACATGTCCAGGATGACATTTTCAAAACAGCCAGTAGTGCCATGTGACCTAATCGTTTGTGGCACGTCTCTCTCTTGGTGTTCTTGCTCTTGTGTTTCTTCACCACCTCTTGCCCTTCTTCCAGTTGTTGCCAGCAGCAGCTCCCTGCTACAGGAGTGCCGATAACGCGCCAGCGTTTTGATCACATGCGGGAGATGTTTGATGACTATGTGAAGAACAGGACGCTTCAGAACTGGAAGTTCTGGATAGTATCCTTTCACCCCTGAGGGTTATAGACACCCGCCTCCTCGGAGTGCTGCATCTCTGTGTTGTCAAATGTTTGGGCTTCCCTTAATAATAATAATATATATATATATATATATATATATATATATATATATATATATATATATATATACAGTACTGTGCAAAAGTTTCAGGCAGGTGTGAAAAAATGCTGTAAAGTAAGAATGCTTTCAAAAATAGACATGTTAATAGTTTATATTTATCAATTAACAAAATGCAAAGTGAGTGAACAGAAGAAAAATCTACTTCAAATCAATATTTGGTGTGACCACCCTTTGCCTTCAAAACAGCATCAATTCTTCTAGGTACACTTGCACACAGTTTTTGAAGGAACTCGGCAGGTAGGTTGGCCCAAACATCTTGGAGAACTAACCACAGTTCTTCTGTGGATTTAAGCAGCCTCAGTTGCTTCTCTCTCTTCATGTAATCCCAGACAGACTCGATGATGTTGAGATCAGGGCTCTGTGGGGGCCATACCATCACTTCCAGGACTCCTTGTTCTTCCTTACGCTGAAGATAGTTCTTAATGACTTTCGCTATATGTTTGGGGTCATTGTCATGCTGCAGAATAAATTTGGGGCCAATCAGATGCCTCCCTGATGGTATTGCATGATGGATAAGTATCTGCCTGTACTTCTCAGCATTGAAGAGACCATTAATTCTGACCAAATCCCCAACTCCATTTGCAGAAATGCAGCCCCAAACTTGCAAGGAACCTCCACCATGCTTCACTGTTGCCTGCAGACACTCATTCGTGTACCGCTCTCCAGCCCTTCGGCAAACAAACTGCCTTCTGCTACAGCCAAATATTTCAAATTTTGACTCATCAGTCCAGAGCACCTGCTGCCATTTTTCTGCACCCCAGTTCCTGTGTTTTCGTGCATAGTTGAGTCGCTTGGCCTTGTTTCCACGTCGGAGGTATGGCTTTTTGGCCGCAAGTCTTCCATGATGGCCACTTCTGACCAGACTTCTCCGGACAGTAGATGGGTGTACCAGGGTCCCACTGTTTTCTGCCAATTCTGAGCTGATGGCACTGCTGGACATCTTCTGATTGCGAAGGGAAGTAAGCATGATGTGTCTTTCATCTGCTGCAGTAAGTTTCCTTGGCCGACCACTGCGTCTACGGTCTTCAACGTTGCCCGTTTCTTTGTGCTTCTTCAAAAGAGCTTGGACAGCACATCTGGAAACCCCTGTCTGCCTTGAAATTTCTGCCTGGGAGAGACCTTGCTGATGCAGTATAACTACCTTGTGTCTTGTTGCTGTGCTCAGTCTTGCCATGGTGTATGACTTTTGACAGTAAACTGTCTTCAGCAACCTCACCTTGTTAGCTGAGTTTGGCTGTTCCTCACTCAGTTTTATTCCTCCTACACAGCTGTTTCTGTTTCAGTTAATGATTGTGTTTCAACCTACTTATTGAATTGATGATCATCAGCACCTGTTTGGTATAATTGTTTAATCATACACCTGACTATATGCCTACAAAATCCCTGACTTTGTGCAAGTGTACCTAGAAGAAATTGATGCTGTTTTGAAGGCAAAGGGTGGTCACACCAAATATGGATTTGATTTAGATTTTTCTTCTGTTCACTCACTTTGCATTTAGTTAATTGATAAATATAATCTATTTTTGAAAGCATTCTTACTTTACAGCATTTTTTCACACCTGCCTAAAACTTTTGCACAGTACTATGTATGTATGTATGTATGTATATATATATATATATATATATATATATATATATATATATATATATATATCTTCTTTTGATTTTGTTTTTAAACAATTGGAAGCATTTGCTGTACGTGCTTGACGAGCGTGACTTGCATGTGAATTAACCTCCCACTTGGATTTTTAGTAATCATCTGCTGAGATAAAGTTCCCAGTATTCTGGTAATGTACCCCATATCCATGACCTTTTTCATCTTTCTTGCTTTTAGCCTGCTAATACATTTATCTTGATTATCTTTGACTTAAATGTATCATGGGGAAGTTTGGGGTCGGAATATATTTCAAAGGAGGAATGACCACATTGTTTGTCACCTGGAGATCTCTTCAAACTGTGTTATTAAGATGGATACAGAGATAAGTTAAGATAAAAAAAAATCACACTTTGACTTTCAACCATTTTGATGACTGGATTCTCTCTTGCAGGGGATGTACAGCTATGGCCAAGAGTTTTGCATGAACTGAAATTTTAGGATTGAGACCAAAGAAAAAACTATAAATATAATTTAGATTCATTTTTTATTTAACATCATATAATCAAATAAACTGCAAAATAGTCTGCCGGAAGCCATAATACAGCAGTAGTGCAGTATTTCATATTGGAATTTGACATTTTTCAAGTTGTCAGTTTTCGTTAAGTATATGAAAAACTGCAAAGCGGTAGTTAATGTAACATCATTCAGCAGGTTTCATTCGACTTTATCAAGCACAATTAGATAAGGTGAGGCAATACTTTTGGCCATAGCTGTATATCACCCCACAAACGGGATATAGTGGACATATATACGTGTGCTATCTTGTGAACTCTTCATCCAGTTTTATTTCTGAACAGATTGTTCAGAAATTACAAAATGCATGGACAAATTAGTGTAGCTGACACACACCTGACCTCCTGATAGTGGGAGCACTTCCTGGATTTACTGTGAGGTTGGAAATTGTAGCTCGTTTCCATGGTAATTTATCCAACCTGCATGCGACCTTAGCTGCAGGGCTTGCTGGGAAAGAACCACCAACATCCGTCAAACTCGCATCGTATGGAAACCCTTCACTAAACTCGGGTAGACTATCAGTGGGGATGCAGGAGAACCCGGATCAGTTCGGACTGGCCATCGGTCTGTGCTGATGTAAACGAGATAGAAGACTTAATGGTGCTTTTATAGAGGTCATGCATTTAAAATCCAGAAAGGCTTCTCTGTGCAATTTATTCTCTAGGCGTCTACGTTTGAATCCTTAACCCTTTTGTCTAACAGTTCAGCATAATCATTAAACCGTTATTCGAGTCCTTCAATGGGATGGTTTCAACAACAAGTTTAGATGACATGTGTAACACCACGCTGTCCTGGCTGGATGAGCACTGTCCGCTGCCTGTTCTGCGGCCAAGTAAGTATAAAACCACCAAAGAGGTTTACCGTCCTTCATTGTCGTAGTTACGAAATAGGAGCTTTCAAAATAACAGCAATCTGCTCCTCTTTCAACGAACCAGAGCCCTCCCCGAGATCTGTCCTAAATGTACCAAATACTGGTTAAAATGTTTGAGTACACACAAGGAAATGTAGGGCAGTATTGAATTAGATTGAAGTATTGATAAAAATCGCAATCTACACTCCTCTCGCTATTCTCTTCTATCATCTCTCTCCTTTGGGATCACCTCACTATTAGGACTGCTTTTATGCAGTCTGTTTGTTTGCAACTGCATGTATTAAAATGATTGCATTGTCTTATCTGCTGTCTGCAAAAGACTGACACAGCAAAAATGGGGAAAGCTGAAAAAAAAAACTCGCTCTGTGACGCTCTGTGACCGCATCCTCTGAATGATAAGTCTTAACGAAATGGAAATGCTCAGTGATAAGTATTGGTTTTTTCCCGGGGGTTATTTTTACTTACTAATCGTACAGTATTATTCTGCCTGTGGAATATGCCATGTTGGAGCAATCCGATCATCTTGCAGTCCTTGCTGACAAGACTTGGCACACTGTTTGCTTGACCCGGATGGAGTAGTAATTGTGGTCATGTGGTCCTACTGAACCTCTGATGTGTGGTATTAGCAAAGGATTTCCTATGATCTTAGGTCAGTGGTTTATCTCATGGGAATGTCTTTTATTTTTTATCTCTCTCTCGCTCTTTCTCATATATATAATTTTTATTTATTTATTTTTTAAACTGTACTGCTTCTGTCTGGCTGTACCCCTTTACAATTTCTGCCCTGCTCAATGGCGCCACAGTTGCAATAAAAGGCTAAATCTGATTAACAAATTTTAGTTTTTTTCCTTGTTTTATTTTATATAATTTGTCACAACAGTTCGGGACTGATAAACTGCTGGTTTAGGAGAGAATACCGAACAGTAATTTTAAACTTAATTCTACGTCTTTTGGATGCACAGAATCAAGAGACGGTATTTGGAAATCTCTTTGGAAACGCACGTATTCGCTTTCTGTTCGGCAAAGTTATTATAAATAATTCCCAATGGTCTGCGCTGTCAGTGTTTACGTTTCCATTCACTTCCCTTCTTGATATAATCGTGTGCCATTTAAAATGCTTACAACATTAAAAACATTACCCTCAAGATAAAACTAGAATAATAACTAACAAATAACTAACAGCTGCCAGTGTGTGCCAGTGCAAACCCGTCACGTACCAGTACGCCTACCACAGCTTGAAAACCACTGAATTATACGACGGGTTGAAAGCTGTAAAGTTCATGAGCAGCACAGAGCGCTCTGAGCAGAGCTCTCCACAGGCAGAATCGCCAGACGTCTGCTTCACCCAACCTAAGGAAGTCCATTCACGTGGATAATTGGGAATCTATTCTATGCTAACCTTTGAGCTGCTAAACAAAAACATATTTATGCACAGTGCTTTTAGAGATATTATGAAATATTTTTATAAAATTAATTCAAAATCATTATTTTCTTTCACTTTTTCATTGTTATTTTTGTATTTCTTAGTCGTCCTGCATACCCCCTATAACCCTTAGAAGCACCCCCAGGGGCACATGTAACCCCCTTTTGAAACCTCCTGTCTTTGATTGTGTTTGCAACAGTGCAGTGAACAGGTGGTGAATATGCTGCGACACATACTGCAGATATAACTCCACTCACTGTGAACCCCAAGATTCAAAACTTTAAGACCTGGTAACGCAGGAAGGACCATCACATGGGTGGTAAAGGGTTTTCATATGGAGTCATGTCGTGTTTGGGTTATTGTGTTGGTTGGTTGGCCTCAGTATGTGATACAGGGAGGGAGGTTTGGCACCTGCAATCCTTGATAGCTGCTGTAACGTTATTCTCGTCTCCGACTGATTTTAAAGAGTAAGTAAATCTAGCATTACCTGTCCCTGTGTGTTGCTGCAGCTGTTTAAATAACGTACCTGCAATTTATTTTCTTTAACATCCTGACAACTTTTTACACTTACAACTTTTAAAGTCAGTTTCAAAGATCTTTTCAAAGTCCACTCTAGTGTGCTGGTAGCGTAAGGATCATTGTCAAGCAGGTAACACGACAAGAACGATCCATGATATGGCAAGGAACAGAAAAGCCACTTCTGCAGAAAGTTAAAGGACTGATCTCAAACCCCACGTGCACCAGAGCGGACATTTTGAAAAGAGCTTTGAAACAGACTTTAAAGTTGTAAGTGTAAAAAGTTGGCAGGATGTTAGCAAGGGGAAATTCTAGGTACGGAACATGTGGGGATGTGTAACGCTATCGTTTTCAAAACCCTGTTACTTGCTCTTTTAAGATCTTTTGCATTTGAACTTCTTCAACACTGCAGGCCTGTATACAGGTCTAGGAAAGATAACACCACTTCAGTGCAGACCGGTCTAGAAGTATAAAAAATAACCCCAATTAAGAGAAGACCAGTAAACGAAAGAGTTGACTATCTGTTTAAATATGGTTATAAAGCAGGCAGCCGTTCTTTCAGGATGTTCGGAATATGCTGGTGCAATTTTATTTTTAGATTCTGTGTCGTGCCGAGATAAGAAACATCATACATTTAAGAAAAGGAGAAGTGCACCAAAGATATCAACATTGATAATACAGTACTTGTGTGCAGTCATCATTTGGTTTTAAAACTGTATTCATGATAAGTGTACCAGTATTGTTAACATGTACACTTTGCCTGAGGCAAGGGAACTATTTTTTTTTTTTATTTATTTATTTTTTTTTTAAATTATTTAGTGTCCTGCTTTCATGACTGTGTTGGCAGTATCTACAATAAAGACTTCCTCACTACATCTGCGATTTTGCGTGCTCATATCATTTTTCAAGTTCTGTATGATTTTGGGGCTATTTGGATACTTGATACAAATCTTTAACATTTAACAGAAGTGCTCATCTAATCCTTTGTGGCTGCTTGTTTTTTATTTTCTCTTCTACAGTGGTCTTACGCACACTGCGCCAGCTCAGCACCACAACCTCCATCCTGTCTGACCCGTCGCTTTTGCCCGAGCAAGCAACACAGGCCGTCCGCAAGATGAACAACAGAAGCGGAGAATCTTAGCTAAGAACATTTGGGAGCATAAGGGGTTCTCTTCTCAAACTCTCCCACTCCGCTATAGGGATTTTTTTTCTCTCTCTTTTGCGCTTGCACTAAGCAGTTCAGGCTGTTAACTGTACAATCCATATGCGATGGCCATTAAACAGCAGAGGTCTGTCCTGCCGTGTGCAGGTGTGGCGCTCTCTCAGGCTGGAGGGCTGATCTCGGGTAAGCTGTGGGTGAAGGAGATGCAGGTGTCTACAGTGAAGCACCACGCCCCGGGAACGTGTCGGGATCGCTGCCCCTAGGGGTGCAACACAGCTTAATGAGTGGCAGAAGAAAATGCAGCAGAAAGGAACAGTGCATGGCCCAGGCTGCACTTTTACAGTGTCATTGAACATTTTGAAGATGGTTTAGGTAAAGGGAAATGCATCAGGATGGATCTTAATTGTCTTTTTTTAAATCTGTTTGTACATTTTTTCCCCTTGTGCTTTTTTTTCTTTACATATACATGCACACAACTGTTACACAATATGATTTGCCAAATATATTATTTTACATGGGTACAAGCTCTTCAGTCTGTACCTCTTCCAATCTTGTTCTTGTAGTTCAGCTCATCTTGCAGAACGCCTTTTTAATACAGGCTTCTTGGAGGTGAAATCTGAAAGATCCATGTAAACTACCTTATTTGAGAAATATGTCCATTGTGCCAGGGTGCTACATTAACCCCACACCTACACAGAATGCAGAACCCAGTAATGACCTGCATTTCAAATAACATACAGGTATTATTATTGATCCCTGGATTATGCTGAGACATGCACAATAACACTGTGTGATGAATCTCTCTAAATTCCAGGTTCTATATACAGTAGGTGTGTCAATAATGTATGGATGTATTTACACTCAAGTGCTCAGGGGTATATACATGAGCTTATACAACTACCAAATATGAAATTCAGGGACAGCTGACCCAAGATACATTGGGTTGTATTCACAAAGCATAGTAGCCAGTGATTACTTATAAAAACAAAAATGCTTTAAATGAGTAACTTGGTTATTTTAAGAGCTGTGTATCTTAGTTGTTTCTTGCTAGTTCTGCAACATAAGTACTTTACACCCTTCCCTTCTATAGATATTTTGTTTGACAATTGTTGTGTTCCATTTTTTGCTTTTTTTTCAGTCTTCTTAAGAATTCTCACAGACTACATTTTTTGGTGTTTTTGATTTTTTTTAAGAAGGTTCTGTGTGTTGTTGAAATACAGCTTTTCACATATGTAAATGTATGTGTATATCTGTTTTCTGTTCCACATACTGTAGGTGCATACAGTTGAACCTGCTTGGACAAAATACCTAAAATCCTGGACATGCAGCATGTTCTAGAACCATTCAGGGGGTGGGCACATTAATTGTGCTGTTCGGATCTGCAAAACATGGAGCTTTAAGTATTAAAAATATTATTCCGTTTATACAACAATACACACGTCGACTATTTTTTAGGGCCTGGTTGGAACAAATACTTATACATTACTTTTGTGAGCCTTAAGTAGCAGCGATGGTGTTCTTGTAGGGCTAGTGTCTACAGTGTTTGTCACTCACATGGTTATGCAGGTGCTTTATTCACCACCTACATAAAGAAGTAATACTGTGCTGCAGATGCTTTTGGCTGGCAACGTTATCTGGTTTGACTTCAGTTGTATATAGTAAAACACCCCTCCATCCCTCCACTGCTGAGCTTTAGTCATATGAAGAGAAAACGCAGGAGTGATATTACCACATTTTTGGCTTCAGAATCTGATGGGTTTATACCAATTAGAGCAACTTTATGGAGATGTTAAAGTAGTGTGTTTTACTAGTTATTTCTTAGGTTACACTCCAAGGGAATGTAACTACAAGGCAGTCCGTGTCATGTATGACTTCAGGATGAAAAGCTCCTTACTAAATCTTACAGGTGTGTGTTTTTTTTTTATTGAGCGCGTTTCATCGTAAGCACTGTGAAACTGAATCCAGTAAAAAAAAAAGTGCTATGCAAAGAAAAAACTTTTTTTTTTCTTTCAATATTTGTTTGGTTTCAGACAAGGGTCTGAGAGAAGCTGTAGCTGATATGACATGTATCATCTTGTCTGTTTTTATTTGTTACTGTGAGTGATCATTTGATATCTGCTGCGGTGCAGAATTGATATATTACAAAGTTATAAAGAAATACACATTGTAAACCTAAGCTGAATTCTTTTACATCGGTGCTATTAATGGTCTTTGTAGAATAGAGTTCTGCCATTCTTGAGAATTAAATTGCTAGGCAATCCGTTTTGGATTTAAAACTGTAAATATGTTTTCCTATTGAGTAAACAACTTTTTAAAGTCCGATTTATCCCATGTTTCTTCATTTTAAATGTTGTTATAACATTGCTTTACCACATTAAGTAGTGTGTGAATCATGTTGTATACTGGCTCAAAACATATTCAACGTTTGGTAGGTCTCCCCACAGTGGCAAAGCAAGGTCCTAACGAGAGCCTTTACTACTTCGAGTGTAGGCATTATTAAAAGACCGGTGGAGGAGATTAAGAAAAGATGGATCGATATTCCGAGGCGCACGAAAGAAAGTCTCATATGCAATGAGGGCTCACCCTCCACCGTTATTTTAGTAATGTCTACAAAATGTCTTTTTTTGTAATATGGCATTCTGGTTCAGACAGTATTGTTAAATTCGAGTTGGAAAGAAAACGGTAAAAAAAACAACAAAAAAAAACAGGGGCAGATAACGCAGTGCAGTTTTTCGACCATATATACCATACAGATATGCTTTAAAATCATACATAGAGTAAGAAATACAGAAGAAATAGGAGAGTTATAACTGCATAAGACGTTAAGAAGATGTAAGTCGTAGTTAAACTGAAGACTTCGTATGAAGCTGTATGGAGGAGTTGTTGCTGAACATATTGCTGTACAATGGAAGGATTATCCACGCGTTTGGCTGCCATGGATGTAAGTAAATAAAACGTATTGTTTCTGAAGTTTGAAAAGTCTATATTTCTGGATTATTCTATACGAAATAACAAGTTGAACTAATATGCGAAGCACAGTAATTGGATGATGCGTCGTCATGTATAACCTACTTCAAACTCTGAAGTTGTACATTTGTTTATTAAGAAGCCACCGCACATTCCATATTGTATTCATTTGTCCTGGTGATGTATTTCGAGCTTGTAACACACATCTCCATGTGCTACAAGTACTGCTTGTGCCAAAATCTCCATATTGGTAAATTTCAGTTTTCGCTTCTGAGCATCCTCATCACCATGGCGAGTACCAGGCTGAGGTCTTTGTGTGCCAATGCATTTTGGAAAGTGTGGCCTACACACGCAGGGTTGACTCAAACCCGTTATTTATTTCAGTGAAGGGTATTTAAATTGGTTGATTGCGGAATCGCCCGCTTTACCTAATTAGTCTTATAAAATAGGTCGTTGTTTTGACGCTGAGTGCCGCCGTAGTGAACACGCACATTACTTGGTTTTTTGCGGTCGGTTTTTCCCCTTTATAAATCTGGGCCTCAGTCTTTCTAGTGGTGCATTTCCGATCAGGGGCATTTGAGATGGAACACTAGTTAACTGGTGGTCAGCCGCGTGGCTTGTGGGGTGGTGTGCCCACAGCTGTGAAGTGGCTTGTTGGACATTCCTGCAATGGGGACACTTCTGAACGAGTTTGACTCGGTTACAACAGTGTTGTTTTCCATTTAGGATGCTTTTAATTTGAACAAGTGAAAGATGCAGCGGCACTGATTAAACTACTAAAATAACGGTATGCAATTGCAAACACTGCAGTTGGATTGGCAGGGTCAGAATTGCGTTTGTAGATATTATCATTAGAGTGGTTTGATGACGGGCGGTTTATTACATCAGCAGTTGAACACTGAATAAAACGGAAACAGTCCGTTTCTGTACTGTAGTTAAAGAAAAGCACAGAAACAAACCCACAGTGAACACTGATGAATGCGTTCATTATTTATTTTTTTAGACCTTCAATACATTGTATTCATAAGAAAGATTTTAATGTATAGTATAACATCAAACTTTAGTGGACACAGCATGGCAAATAAATACATAATACATTATTTTCCCATTGTAAATAAATAAATAAACAATAATTACTTTCAATACAAAATTGTAGTCACCAATTAAGTGTTGTAAAATACAATACAAACATAAATAAAACATTTTTTTTTACTAAAACAATAAATAGAACTTACAAAAAATAAATAAATGCAAATGCACTTCTGTGAGCTCCCTGAATTTGAGACAATCTCAACATTGTTTGAAGAAGCTATTAAACTTTGGCATATACTGTGCATATAGGTCAAGCACTTTGTTTCCAAACCTTTTCAGTTGCACCACATTGTCATCAGGAACTGCAGAGTTGAAGTGTTCTGATACTGTCAAGTTATTGTTTTCCATCAGGTGGATTTGTAGAACCTTTGTTTGTTGTATGACTTTCTCGAGGTCTTCTGAAAGCAAGTCTTTAGATAATGTATGTTGGTTGCGGAGTGTTAGATCAAGATATTTCTTAAATGCAAACAGGCAGTTCTGTATAAGGGTCATGTTTAGTTCTTCTGGGATGGGATAGGGGATGAGAGGTACGTCCATTTCCTCATAACTAGACTTGGTGTACTGATGTTTTTCAGTCTGAAATAAAAACGAAAATACAGCCATTAAAAAAACAGCATCAAAGACGGATCAATGGAAATAAAAAATCGAATTACTGCACAAGATATTTTTAAGCCTCTATCCTGCAAAAGCCATCTGATATTACTAGAGTATTAGAATCCATGTTAAAAAGCTAGTGCAAGAGTTGCTTTTTCCCTTGGGCAATAAACTGCAATACCATTGTTCTCTAAGCTAAACTCAGTAAACACAGTTTTGTGAATTGCATATAGTTCATTTAATGAAGCTTACATAGTTTCTGAAAAGCTGGTCCACTGAACGGTTCATAAGAGTGGTCAGTGCTTCAGCTGTTCTGCAGGTTGTGTTGCTCAGAGGAAATGATACGACAGCAGCAATGAGAAATGTGAACAGCATCCCTCTTAGTCCTGCAATGGAAATAAAGAAACAATTTAATGAAAAGTCATTTGCATGCATTCTTCTTCCTTGCAAAATCTGATAAGAAAAATAGTTTAAATGAAGCCTTTCTAATATATTGCCTATATATATAATTTACAACTGCTACGGATGTATGCCCTTCTCACTCCAGAGTTAAAGCACACACACACACACACATATATTACAAGTTACAAGAAATAGATGTAATTATTTATTTCAGCAATTATTTTTGCAAAATCTAAAAAAAAATGCTAATTCAAAAGTATTCAAAGTGAATTGACTTTTCCTGTAATGGCACAGGAAATTGAGTTCCAATACATGGTAAAATGGATTCCAGAGCATACCAAACAATTCTGGCCTATCATCTGAAACCCTCCGCTACAAAACTTGGTTTGAACCACAGATGGCGTTCCAACACAACAATGATCCAAAGCACCCATCAAAATCTACTTCAGAATGGTTAAAGAAGAAAATCAAGGTTCTGGAATGACCCAGTCAAAGTCCTGATCTAAATCTGATTGAAAATCTTTGGTATAAGTTGAAGAAGGCTGTACACAAGGAAATACCTCGGAATTTGAATGAACTGGAAGAATTTTGCATTGAAGAATTGTCAAAAGTCACTAAGAATCATGTCAAAAGCTCATTGACAAATATCCTAATTGTTTAAAAGAGGTTATTATTGCTAAAGGTGTCTCATCTAGCTATTAATTTAATTTACCTTGTCAATATGAATACTTTTGAATTAGCATTTTTAGAGTTTTGCAAAAAAAAATTGCTGAAATAAACAATTGTAGGGATCTATTTCTTGTACCTTTTTTTAATCCACAAAAGCAAAACTTTTGCTACAAAAGATTTTTCCTAAAATTATTTGATTTTGAGAAATTTCTGGAAATTATAAATTTCCATTGGGGTATGTAAACTTTTGACTACTCTGTGTATATAATATATGTATATATATGTGTGTGTGTGTGTGTGTGTATATATATATATATATATATATATATATATATATATATATATATATATATATATATATATATCTATATATATATCAGCCCTTCTTAATAACTAGTTAAAAGTAAACAATATCAAGTGCATGTCTTGATAATAAATGTATAAAGCTTACCAGCACTAAAGTCCATGTTGAAAGCAGCTCAAGTTTTTCAGTAAGATTCAATCCTGTTTCTGTACCGAGAAGTTTCTGAAAGGATGCTCTGCTCACTCCAGATTTAAAGCGAACTTGACTTGATTCATAATGGAAAAGGAATGGATATCTTCCATTTCCTTTACATGAATTGTGAGAGGAAATAACGCTGGCATGGCCTTATCCATTGATCTGACTCCTCACTGTCATAGACCGCACAGACGCCGTAATGGATCCAATAATGAGATTGCGGAACGCTCTACAAAAAGCCCCTGAAAAGCCTCGATATCAATTCTAAAAATACTGCTTTACACAGTGAGCAATGAGGCTATGGAATAAGTGACCTAGTCATGTTCTTAATGCTGAATCACTGAGATCTTTTAAGACCGGACTTGATAAAGTTTCACGATCAATCATACAGAAACGGGAGGAGCATAATATTCGTATGCAGAACTGCACTGCTGTCCTCTGGCACTTTGCCTTCAAAACCCTGTAAGAACGGCAATGTGTTGGTTTGATGCACCCAACAAATGACAGTGTTGCCAACAAAGTCAAATGCAGCTCAGTGTGGTCCCAGCTTAACAGTAAGCTGTCCAGGGCTGCATTTCCACTGAGTAATTGCCAACTGAATGAGAGCTAACTGACCCTCATCTTCAAGACACTGAATTGCAGGGCTTGTTCAGGGGCCTTTATGAACAGCACATTGGAAAGAATGAAGCTGAATTTGGAAGGTGGTTTTTAATGGGCCAGGGTGTTAAGGGCCTCCCTCCCAGATATAAAACACACACTAGTTACACACCAACACAGAATTGTTAATGCTTTTTGTATGGGGATAATGGAGGCTGGACAGAAAGCTACTGCATACAATAAGAAACTAGGTCAAGAGAAAACACATTTCAGCTTTTCTCATTGTACCAAGTCCGTATAAGACAGAGATGACTTGATTTTTGCATCAAACCCAATTTTATTTATTATTATTATTATTATTATTATTATTATTTTTTTTTTTTTTACATACTTTAAAAATATTGAATGGCCTTTTATACAGTATATAGTTGTTGCAGTGCCTTGGAATGCTCTTTTCTGATGTCACAAGAGCTTCTCATTTTCTTCATTTGTTTTACACTAGCCCTGTTTGCAATCATTCTGAGTGCTTCTTGTTTCAGTCTCTGATACTGTGTCGCAGTGTTTTCACCTGAGTACAGGAGCTGTTCTTCTTGTTTCAGTCTCTCTGATACTGTGTCGCAGTGTTTTCACCTGAGTCCAGGAGCTGTTCTTCTTGTTTCAGTCTCTGATACTGTTTCGCAGTGTTTTCACCTGAGTCCAGGAGCTGTTCTTCTTGTTTCAGTCTCTGATACTGTTTCGCAGTGTTTTCACCTGAGTCCAGGAGCTGTTCTTCTTGTTTCAGTCTCTCTGATACTGTTTCGCAGTGTTTTCACCTGAGTCCAGGAGCTGTTCTTTTTTCGGTCTCTGATACTGTGTCGCAGTGTTTTCACCTGAGTCCAGGAGCTGTTCTTGTTTCAGTCTCTCTGATACTGTGTCACAGTGTTTCCACCTGAGTCCAGGAGCTGTTCTTTTTTCGGTCTCTGATACTGTGTCGCAGTGTTTTCACCTGAGTCCAGGAGCTGTTCTTGTTTCAGTCTCTCTGATACTGTGTCACAGTGTTTCCACCTGAGTCCAGGAGCTGTTCTTCTTGTTTCAGTCCTTCCATTCTTGTTCCATGCCACACATTTCTGTACTGAGATCAGCCAAATGTCTTTACACTAGAAGTAAGAGCCATCGCCATCTTGTGATCTGCCCACTTTCGATCAAGTACACTAATATGCTTGTAATAAAGAAAGCACTTTGATGTGCTGATATAGCCCGTGTTGTCTATGGCAGGTAACTACTACCGAAGGGCAGCTCCTTTATTTCTAGTCAAAACACATTGTGTATTAGCAATATATAACACTGAATATTTACAGACATCAGAAAACTAAAGTGAAAAAAAAAAAACTTTAAACATTGCAATGGCTTTATTCATTTAAACCTCTAATCACCCCCATGAAAACACATGATTAACTGAGGCGGTGTATAGTAAAGGCATTGCAAACGGGCTGTATGTCCTTAAATTACACTCTAGAATCCTCAGAACTGCTTCCCCTATTGTGATCAAACGACAGATCAACAGTATGCTGCAATATTGGCCAAAATAATTGAAAGTACATTCCAACATTACACTGGAATCTAAAGATGTGGGTATTTTTGAGGATAGGAGGTGGGGTGATACAGAGTTATCTCTGTTATTCAGTCAGTTCCTCCCTGCTAAAACCACTTATTGTTTTCTTCAGCACAACTCGATCTGATCTGTTGCTAAAAATTAAAAAAATAAAACACATCATGTTTAGGACTGTAACGCTTTTATGACTTCTTGTTTCCAGGTTTCCCAAACTATTTCAGAGAAATCATGCATACCTCTTGAAACAACGTCATGGAGGTCACCATACAAAATAATAGTAGGGAAAATGCATTGAGCCTCTAAATCCTAAGTGTCATTAATACCATGTTTCTGAAAATACCCAGAACACCACAGAACACTACAGAACAGTACACCACAGTACAGAACACTACAGAACAGTACACCACAGTACAGAACAAGAATTACCAATTAAGTGTTTAATCACAATTTGAAAAGAAAAAGTGTTAGTGTGACATACAGATATGGATAAAGAGACACACAGACACCTGCACTTAAGCACAGACCCTGATCAATAATGCATGCTGCATAATGGTAATATTACCTTTTATGACAATTGGATAAGCAGTTATCCAAGTCTATGCAAAAATGTAAATGGGAAGTACAGACAGACAGATATGTGAAGGGTCTCTAATTACTGTGTATCACATAGCAGTTACTTAGTAAATACATGTGTACTTACACATAATTACAATGTTATTATGCATAGCTACAATGTACTTAATGTGTCAATCTTTTGCATGATATAACCCTAATCCTAACTCTAGTCCTAACCCTAACCCTGTTTCCTGCAAAAAGATTTACACATTAAGTACATTGTAACTATGCATAATAACATTGTAATTATGTGTAAGTACACATGCATTTAGTAAGTAACTGCTATGTAAATACACAGTAATTAGAGACACTTCATGTAAAGTGTTACCACAAATCTTTATGCCAAGTTTCATAACAGTTGGATAAGTGGTTGTCTATATATATTGAACAATGTGAAGTGTGACAGAAATAAATCTAATCTCATTCCCAGCAGGGGAAAATTAAAACCAAACCTGCCATTTTACTGACATGCATGCACACACACACACACTGTGTGTGTGTGTCAGGGTTTGTTAGTCTCTTTCAGTTATTTATACTGGCCATATCTATGTTTTTTATATATACATTTTACTTCAACGATGCCATTCCCTTTAGTAATGCATCCCATTTATGTTGCCGACTCTCCTGGTTTTTCCTTACATCTCTGGATATCATCCATGGGCTTGAAATCCATGTTGATAACTGTGTCTAACACTGTCGGTTACAGTTACTTGAAAGCTCCTATTGCAAGGCTGTTCAGTCGAGGCATTTCAGATTCTCCAGACATGCTCAAAGCAAGTTCCAAGCCCAGTAAAGGCAGATGTAGAGAAAAATGAATTGAGTATTGGATCAGAAGAACCACAGCTCCACTCTCTACACTTCTCTTAGTCAAACTCGCTCTTAAATGTAATTATTTACAATGTGGAGTATTCAGCAGTAGAAATGGTGTTCAGTGGGAAATGCAAACAGAGTTGCAATGGAAACTTTCTCTGTCAGCATGACCTTAGTAAAGCTGAACACAAGTCAGATTTCAGATTGTATCAGATTCCGTGAACCAGCTGAGCAGCTTCCTTTCCAGGAGTGAACACTGCAAATGATTACATGGGCAACCATGGAGCACCCCCCTGAGTCAGCACTCTCCACTCAACACCCACTGATTTTGAGACGCTGATAAACTGCGTTTAAGAGTGGCCAAGAACCCATGTAAAGTTTGTGTTTCTTAAACAATGTGAATAGAATATTTTTTCGTGGTGTGATACTCGCGCAATATTATTTCATATGCATCATACACATGGGGAGGAGTCATACGCAAAAAAAAAAAAAAAAACTGGCTTTGAGGCTTCTTGGCGTTTTTGTGATCTCTTTTGCTTACCACAAATATCATTCACCCCCATGTCCCACCGTTAAAAAAAAAAGACTTTTTCCTTTACCAGAGCCATGATCACAGACGGTCAACAGTATTTGAGCGTGCATTGAATGCATGCCTGTCACAGGGCTCCCCTGGGTCCTAAAACCTGCCTCATTTTGCGGGGGTTGCGGTTGCCACAGTCCGTACATGACACGTATCCATGATTTTAGTACGTGAAATGTTAGACAGAAATGGACTTTTGCAGAAATTAAAGGTTTGCGGACCTAAATGGGGTTTAACAGTAGCAAAATACTGGAAAAAATCTGTCCCAGCTGTCAGGGAGAAGTGTCCAGAAAACGGAACAGCCCCGGCAAATAAGGGAGAGTTGTATTCAATTCACCGCTGGTGACCAGTAATTGGTGAAAAATGCGCACTATCTGGAATCACCACTAGATGGCAATAGTGGTAAAAGTACCTGTTAGCCCACAATTTATTATAAGAACTCTGTATTTTTAAATTTATTCAGAATACCTAAATATAAGGTATCTAGGAAATCTTTATATATCCAACCAAAGCAGAGAGGACCTAGATAATTAACAACATATTCCTGTATTACATCTATTACAAAGTGTATCCATGGCTGTGCTAAAAACGTTGCTTGGACTCAGGCCAGTGTTAGGCACGCTGTTTAAAGAGAGTGCTGTTCAAACTCAAAGTAATAAAGTCCTGGATACCAATCCCTTTCAGCCTAATTTATTAGTGTGCTTTACACAAAATACATTAAATACAAAATTGCACAGGAAAAAATAAATATGCAATCAGAACCACATACAGTGCTGCACATCACGTCATAATAAATAATTTAAATAGTTTATCATATATAAATAACATTAATAAATTAAAAAAAATACATCCACATTTTTTCATTGGTCTTCACTTGCTGTGACCCTCTTTCTTGAGGTCTGAGAACTTTGTAACTGGGTTTTCCTATAATTTGCCAAGCCACTGCACAAAGAGTCTGAGAACTTTGTAGCCCAGTAACTTCTTCTTGAAGAGTGCACCAGGGTTGTCGTCACACTCCTTGGAACTGCACACTGTTGAAAATTGCTTAAGAAACGGAGCGAATTGGTTTTTGGTGTATATAAATTGGCGATGGAGTTCTGAGTCGTTCGGGTTCAAGAGCAGTTGGTGACGATGTATCTTGTTGAGGTAATCTTGAAACGCGCAAGCAGTCTCTGTGAACTGTGCCGGGTTCGCTGACTCCTCCGTTGTGATGCACTTCACTTTCAGGTCCATGTTCTCCAACAAAGATGATACATTTTTAAAGTTAGAAGCGTTCTAAAAAACAAAAAAAAACAAAAAAGAAAACTCGTGTTCAGCAAGTCTGTAGACCTGAGCCCCTGAATGTGTTGACATGCAGTATTAGAACAAGCAACGTGATCCCTTCTGTTCAAGAGCTTTCATTTGTATTTTATACTTCCATTTTGATAATGCAGATAGACGCTGTAGATTAAAGGCAGGTTGCTTCTGCTTCCTGGTAACTAATACAGGTGCTGTATTTCAAACTAGTATTTCTATTGTGCTATTAAAGTGGATTTCATGTTTTATAAACTGATTCATCAGCTAGACGTGTTCCAGTTGATCTGGGGTGGGGTGGGGGGTTAGTAGAGGATAGTGTTTGTAAATGTTGTCATTTTAATGTTACATAGAATTGTACCTATTATCTACAGAGTAGTTATTACTTTGACATTTTCTGTTTTGGAGGGGGGGGGGGTTAATAAACGGAAGTACAGTATGAAATGTTTTAATAATGTTACAATCTTTTTACATCCCAGTAATTTGCTAAGCTGTGGAATTTGCTTGAGATACTCTTAATTTAATTGCTTTTTGACATAATAAAGTTGATGAAAATCACAAATCTATATTTTAGTATTTCAAGATCTTTCTCTGCCAGCCTTCAGACACTTACGTAAGCTTTCAGAAGTTCTTCAGCTACGTCCTGAAGTTCCTCCAGAGCCCCTGGAGCTGGGCGAGAGGAGACCAGGCTCACTGTCAGCACTAATAAAAGTCCTTGGAGAGAACATATGAAATCAACATTAGCACTGATGAACAGTTCATTCAGTTCACCTGCTCCTGCTCCCTGAGGGTTACAGCTCTGTAGAGCTTGAGGATGAACGTAACAAAGCTACAATTAAACATTAAAAGATGACTTACAGATATCCAAACTTTATTTTATAAGCTTGTATTGAAAAAAAAAACTATATTACTGTGATCAATATAACCCAGACATATACAATTATTACAAAAGCATTTATGTTGCCAGTACAATAGTATTAGGACCATTCCCAGTAGGATAACAGAGAGCGAGCAGCTTTAAAGCAGGAGTGGGTGTCAAGGTGCCTGCTTTATTAACAAGCAGAGTGCACACAACACTAAAGACAATAGTAAGCAGAAATCTAATTAAGTGTAAAACTGAACATGACTGTGGGACATGGCAGTTCTATTGTAGCCTACTCTTTTGCATGCATTTAAAGAATGAATCCACTCAAGACACAGACCGTGTCTGCAATGCTGGTTTGCCTAACCTTGGCGCAGAGCCCTGTTTTAATGATCTTAACATTGCTGGTATACAGATAGACGCCGCTACTTCCCTTGATTGAATCTCAGTGTGGTTTACATGCTATAACCACAATGCCTTGAGTCAAGAACATGGCAATGTTTTTTTTGCAAAGGGTTAAAAAAAAGTCTCTTGTTTAGACAAAGACAGATAATTATCTATGCTGATGATCATTGTACCAGTTTTATACAACGGGTTTGGTAGTTGAACCAGCCAATAAGCAAAATAAGTGTCACCGTTTTGCCAATGCACACACAGACATACAGTAAACCACTGTGTACAGCAAGGCTATTTAGCAAAAGAGCTCAAATACAAAAAAGCATTCAGACTCCAGCAAGGCTACCCAGTGAAAATAAAAGGCAAGCTGGGTTTGAGAAACTCACTGCAACAGCTGCTAGACAAAACCAAAGACATGACAAAGATTACTACTACAGTATATCTGCAACAGAAAAATAAAAACAAATACAATATTCATATCTAAATTAATATGACTACTGGATCGCTATACTGTCGGTGCAGAGGCAGAAACATAGCTGGAAATGAAAATACGAACAACTTCCTAGCAATGAAAAAATAAACCCAACACAAAACTCTTGAATATTACCTGGCTTGCAGTTCATTCTCTAGTTGATATATCACAGCAGATGAGACGCTGAAAGAAGTTTCTGGTTGTTTAAATTCTGGGGCCATATTTATATTCCGTTCTGGGACTTTTTTTATTAATAGGAAGGAATGAGTCATTTACAAAAAAATCTGCATACCTCTAACTAATCAACATTGACTTACTGATCACCACTATCTTGCTTTCCTGTATCTGTTATCTGCAACAGCGGATCAATGTTCTTCTAAGTTTTTAATGACGTTTCACATGAGCTGAGGCTTCAAAGTAAATGCCTGTGCACGAGAAATGAATGATGCATAGGAATAACATATTGCTCATTTCTGGCCTGCACATGTACACGTGTTTCTCAGTATGGTTCATGTAAATTTTGTATGAGCTGTATATCAAACATGCAATCTAGAATGACCTTGCAAGTGGAATCTCTCAGGAATTCCCTGTCACTGGGATTCCAAATCATCTTATCCAATGAGATACTGAGTTCATGGAAGCTATGACCTTTAACGCACTGCTTAGTGTTGATTTGGCCATGGCTCAGTGGGTCTGGGTTACACCTGCTGCGGGAGATCTCTGCTCAGGTGTTGCCTGACAAGATGTTCCCATACCTACTGTCTGTATAAAAAAGCAATGTAACTGTGGATTGGACTGTACTGTAGACTGAAGCTCAAATCTGATACATGGCTGTGCTATAATTCCTTAAGGCCACTGCAACAAAAAAAGAGAATAAACTACACTGACTGCCAGGGTGAGCTTTCACACTTGTGAGCATGTTTAATCAACAGTAAATACGTTGCAACTACATGCATGTAATGAGTGTGTATTTCCAAAAGGGCACACACTTATTAAAATGTAATTCGTTTCTTCACACAGGTAAATAATACGGCATATGTGCTTGTATAAAGGAACTTGTCTCGCTGAAACATGTGTCTTCCATGAAATACTGCCACTTTAAATACAGGTTATGTATACGTTTTTAATCAGCAGGCTAGGTTTCAAAGAAGTCTGAATTCAGAAATAATAAAAAAGATGTCAGCTTCTGATTTTCTCGTTTTCCTTCCTCTGTGCATCTTGATAATGCATGCTGGAGTAACGTACAAAGGTGCAGAGTTCAGTCCAAGCACTGGAGCACAGCAAACCCTTCTGGTGAGGGGAAGGTACTGTCGACTCAATTATTTTTGTGCTAGTTTGTCTTATGCTGTAGGGCAGGGGTCTCCAGCCCTGGTCCTGGAGAGCTACAGGGTTTTCTGGTTTTCATTTCAACCAAGCTCTCAGTTACTTAATTGAACCAGTTATTGGCTTAATTAGTCAAGATTAACATCGGTTTAAGGGTAAGGTTCACAGTGGAGAACTGAAATATCCTAACCCTTTTCTTCACCCCCCATCCTCAAATCCTAACCTTCAAACCAAACCAATGGGTTCACATTTGAATTATCCACGAGGATATAAAATATGTTTACACATAAACAACATATATACTAATATAGCGTTTGCGGGAAAATGAAGGAGGCTCACACAGGATTTGCAGGTTCTCGAATTCACAGTTTTAGTTTACTCAGACTGACAAATAATAAAAGTCCAGAAACGACACTGTTTCGGCCGTGTGCTACAGCCACTAAGCGCAGTCTCTGGTTCCTCGTTTCTATAGTCCTGCTTCTCTTCTGCTCTCTTTGTCTGTTTTGCGCTCTTTCTCTCACACCAGCTTGTCTCTCCGTCTCAGCAGCAGCCCGCTACTTATCCCCACGTCCAGGGTGCACCAGCCACCAATCCCAAGCAGACACAGTCTCCTGCTTTCGATCCCCTGATGGTTGCAACATCTGGTTCCTTGGTTTGTGCCAACAATGTTGCAACTGGGTGCAACTCCCGCGGCAAGCCGAGCCCCTGATTGGTGGCGATTCTGACACCCCTTAACACCTGCTGCCATTGAACAGATGAACCTTCCTGAAGGTGGTTACAGGAGACCCAGGGTCATAATAATAATAATAATAATAATAATAATAATAATAATAATAATAATGTGTATTTGGGGTGAACTTCAATATCGCAGGAAGTGAAGAAGTCTCTTTTTACAAGAATATGGGGTAAATTGTAACAGGCCAGATATATATATCCTCTTCAAAACAGAGCTGAAGAGGCACACTGCACCCACAGTACATGATACAAGACAGCTGGATATATAGCTCCATAACACTTTAACAAAACGCCTGGCTCCAAGGAACATATACCTTTTATCAATTCCAGCTTTCACATAAACCACCCCTTCACTTCCCTGAAAAACACCCCAATTCGCAAAACCGAAACACTGGAAGTGTACCGACTGCGTCACGAGTTTGGAATTACACTTCTCGTGTTGCTTAGCAACCATTCAAACCAGAGTTGAGAGGGTAAACATTAGGGTAAAAACAGCAAATAGCCCATGGCTTCCTAATCCAGAAAAAAAAAATATATACTGTTTTGATTTGTTTGTGGAGCAATGAACAAATACTCCACTTATACTGCCTTTCAAGAGCACTTTGTGCTTGAAGGAATTCCCTTGCGGCATTGGAAGTTGGGTAATTTGAAAATTCTTCTTAATATTATATGAGAACCATGAAGACGTTATCTTAATAATCTGTTGCTGGCACTGAATCTGGACACAGGAAAGGGTTTCGGTATAAGTACGCATTATTTAAGTGTTAACCACTGTACTGCTGTTACGCATTACAGGTATGCATTCTATCGTTTAATAACTTTTATTTTTGCATTCAATGCAACATATTTTTTTGTAATGTATATTTTTTTTTAATACCAGATCTCATTTTGAAGTCACTTGTTCTCTTTAGAATATGCACATGTTTTAAATATTCTTGCATCCTGGGACCTTTGCTTAGTTCACGCTGTCGGATTTCTGCAAACCACTGGTGTAATTTGGAATTGCATTAAGCGATCAGGTAACGGGAAGCAGTAAAAAATCAAAAGGACGGAGCAGTGATAATATAGAACTAGAGACAACTAGAAGTAAAAAATAACATGATTTTCAAACCTTGGTTACCACTAGAAAAGCAACCTATTTCCTTCCCGAAGATGTGTGCGCAGTATCAGAAACTTACCATTCCTGAATCACGGGGACACCTCAAGAGGTTTGGTTCATCCTATTTCTCTCTCCTCCCTCCAGAACAAGACTCACTTCGATTCTGGGACATGCAGCGGCTCCACCGTGCCGCTGTTGGAGGATCCTGCCCTGGGTGCAGAGGAGGAGGAGCCGGCCTCTCTGATCGAGTACCTGAGCAGCGTTCACTCTCCCTGGCACCTGAGTGAGAGCTGGGGTCCCGCGGCTGATCAGCTGAGAGAGCTGGCTGTGCGGTCACCCGCCCTGATCGATACGGCATTCATAATGTCCTACTTTAGGTCCTTGCGTATAGTGGACAAGGGAGTGAGTGTAACTGTGGACGTTCTCTCCCTCCCTTCTCTAAATCAAAAGCAACCTTTTCATCCCTGTTATGCTCTGCTGTTTGTTTTTTGAAAAATTTTTGAAACGCACATACAAGTCACAACTTTAAAAGTGTGCTTTAAAAGTTGTAGTGTCCCACAGCCATAAATATATATTTATTTTACATTTGTATGTGTTGCAGGTCTTGGAAATAGGTGAAGATTTGCTGAAATTTGTCAATCTGGATGAATTTATATTAAGTGCAAACTACATCACTGAAATAAACTTAACACACCTGACCAGAACCCTGAAGGTAACTGGATACAAAGTCTGAAAGAAATTATTCAATTATTGTATAAATGGTTTCTACAGTAAAACCTTGATTAGCCATATTGTATTATTATTAATTTATTAGTCATTTAGTAGATGCTTTTATCCAAAGTGACTTGTAGAGACTAGAGGGTGAACTATGCATCGCAACTGCTGCTGCAGAGTCACTTACAATAGGACCTCGGTCTTATGTCTCATCTGAAGGACGGAGCACAAGGAGGTTAAGTGACTTGCTCAGGGTCACACACAGTGAGTCAGTGGCTGGTAGCAAGCCAATTTGTTTAACCACTGGACCACCAAGCCTCCTCCTTGTATAAACACCTTTGTCACAGAAAATGTGCAAACTTGCCCTGTGTCTCTTATAACACATTACAACACTGCCCCCTGGTCTCAATACATGTGGGCAACAGAACGGTATTTGCCATAGTTTACAAACTGTCCAATTTGACAGTAATTGAGATGTGAATTCCAGTTGCAGAGGGTGTCACTGCAGTTAGATGTCAATGGGAAGAACATGTCTGCTTTTACTACCTTTCCATTACAGCCTGTCATTATCTGTTCCGTAGGTTGTGTCTTAGGTAACACAGTTCTCTTTGATTCTCCTGCGACAGGTGCTGGAGCTTTGTGCCAATGAAATCTCCAGTATGAAAGGCATTTCCTGTAGTCCTCCAGCTGGGTTAACTCACCTGGGTCTGGGGTACAACAAGCTCTCCTCCCCCTCAGAGTACAAATACCTCGAAGCAAGCTTCTGGTGAGTAGAGCCAACCATTTCCATCTGAACTTAGAGCAGGGTAACGATATGGCTCCAGTTTGGAACAGCTTAGGCTTTTTATCTCGCACCCCAATCTTTTACTTGTCTCTTTTCTTAAAGAGATGCAGGACTACAAGTGTCACTGTGACCTGAGTTGTAAAACCTGAACATTGACAAAGATCAGCAACATTTTTTTCCAATTTTGATCCGAGTTGTTCTTTTTTACAACACAGGCCCGTTCTGCTGTCTCTTGATTTGAGTTTCAATAACCTTGTGGATCTGCCTGACTTGGTGTGTAAGCTGAGCTCCCTGTTGCGGCTCAGAACCCTGGTGTTTATGGGAAACCCCCTGGCTCTCACCCCCTCCTACCGCGGCTTCCTCGTGGACAGCCTGCCGAAGCTCGCCCTTCTCGACGACGTCCGGGTATTGCCAGATGAGAGGCACCACTTTAAAGGACTGGCCAAGAGAAAAGGTAGCTTCACGATGCTAGGAATTCTGAAAAGGTAGCTTCACGATGCTAGGAATTCTGAAAAGGTATCTTCACAGTGCTAGGAATTCTGAAAAGGTATCTTCACGAGGCTAGGAATTCTGAAAAGGTAGCTTCACGATGCTAGGAATTCTGAAAAGGTAGCTTCACGAGGCTAGGAATTCTGAAAAGGTAGCTTCACGATGCTAGGAATTCTTCATAGCGGATCAGACACGAGAAACTATCCTGGTTTGAAAAATGTCCTTTTGGATTTCAGCTTACCTAGTAACCCAGTTTAAAAAATGCAAATTTGCATTATGAGCAAATAAAGTAAAAAAAAAAACTAAAAAAACATGTTTAACCCTTTGAGCACCAGACGTTGTTTGACTGTCAAAGCGTACAGCATCACTTATAATTTTCACTCACTTTTTTAGGCATTTAGTGACCCAAGTAAGACGTTTTTCCACAGAAACCTAGCAACGACTTTTGAGATATCAACCTGGATAAGAGTCGCTTACACAATCAATTTATTTCAGCCTCTTTGTTAGACCTACTATATTCAGTATAATGCGCCTTTGAATACACATGGAGTCCATTCCAAACATTACACACAGCAGTAGCCTATCCCGTCTGTTTGTAATTGCAGAACTCATTGTGGATGAAGCCAAGGTGATTGTGAGTATCGGGACAGTTCAAGGTATTCCGAACCCGGTCAACCCTGTGGAAACTGAAACCCCCCCCGAATATCCGATCGTCAGTTACAGCTACCACGTGACGTACGAGTTTCTCAATGACCATCCACTGTCCACCACCGACGAGGAGACAGCTGACCAGGCAAAGAAAACCCCTGTAAGTCTATTTTAACGCTTTCTTTCTATCACGATGGGTGCTCTGCTGTGTACACACTATTCCTATCTGGAGTTCCACACCTGTTCAAGTAACTGCTTTATTAAACCAGCAAGGAAGCTGGCTTGGACCGAGAACTGAAAGAGGTTTCTGTTTGAACTCAGACTGCGAATTTAATGGCATTTACTTGTTTTTTTAAAGTGGTTCAAAATTTGCACTGAACCCAAAAGCCTGATAAATGTAACCCAAAGACTAGTAGTAGCAGTTACCACTTGTTTTCCCCTCAAAATAACCACTAGATGGCGATGTTTTGCCACAAACAATTCTAATACCTTGGTATAGGTAAAGAATTAGTTTAAAAAAATATGTATCTTCAGCAAACGATGAGGGCTCTACAACAGCGGAACTATCACCCACACTACTGTTAGTGCAACACGTTCCAGACATGCACGATGACGGCTATTTCTAGTTTTCATTTAGCTTCTCTAGGCGCAAACGCAGACTGAGAAACTGAGAAACTGTACAACTGAAATCTTGTACGTTGAACCTGTGGTTTGTGTACTGACAGACGTGCTGTGACTCTGAAAGGACAAACAACTCCGTGCAGAGTTCTCAACAGCACCAGGAGAGTACACACGAAGAGTCAAGAAACCCCTCAGCAGACACAGCGCCACCTGCTGGTAATAAGACCCCTGGTCCTCCACAGAACAAGGTACCTGAAGACGACAGCTCTGGTAATAAAATAGAATACAATACAAAAGAAATCACATTATCAATAATTCTGTTTTTTTGAGTTTATTTAATGGTTTGCTGACGTATTTTTGTTCACAAGACTGGAATGTGGAATATTAAAAATATCTAAATAAATAGAATATTTAAATCAATATTAAACACATTAAAATATATATCTACAGGGTACCAATTCAAGTAGAAGGTAACCAAATTTGTGATAATGACAGGCTTATATATGAACTCTAAGTAAGGAACTCAGCGGTATGGTTGTGTTTAATGCTGATGCCTCTCACAGTCATGCTGGTCTCTTTATGTGTTGCTTTATAGTCAACGTATTGAATCCTCTTGTTGTCTCCAGTGCTTCTTCACTGCACCCCCAAAGTGCCCTGGGCAGGACAGATTGAGAGTGAGTACAGGAAGGTTCACCAGCAGAGAGACCTCCGATCACTGAAGCAGTTCCTCCTGAGAGGCATGCGAGTATCAGTGGTGGAGCAGAAGGTACAAACAGCATGTTTTGTCTGCCACCTAGTGTCTGCTTGAGGATAGCTGACGTTTCGGCAGAAAAGCTGTTTTAAAAATATACACATTATTTCAAATACATTATTTTGACTAGTAATGTTACTAAGATTGTTTTCCTCATATTAATTTGATTTAAGTGAACATTGTAAAAGATTTCTTATTAAGTCTGGTATTTCAATGGGAACGACACTCTAAAATAATCATAATATAAAATTATATATATATATATATATATATATATATATATATATATATATATATATATATATATATATATATATATATATATATTGTTATATCCAGAGGTTTTTAATGCACTTTATACATGTATTGTTTGTTTCTGTATGTGTTCTGGATTTCTGTTGTGCTTAATATAAAAAGTGTTTCTATACTGCAGAGACCAACGTTTTTTTTTCAGTCCTGTAGGAAGTTTAGAGTTGTTTAAACTTCTAGCCTCAGTCTGGATTTTATTTAACCATTTACACCCCAAGCAAAAGCCATCTTTGCCTGCCATCGTAAACATAAAACATGCTTTTTTAACATGAGAATATTAAGAATTAAACCAGAAAATCACTGAGAATAAAGTTCAATAAAATTTATTGGCAGTTATTTTTAAACATGCATACCAGCCCTGCAGTAATAGTATGCCTTTCAATCATTGACCAGTGGAAATCAAATTGCAACACTCAAAGAGTAAGTTCTTTAAAAATATTGGAATGGAGACAGGTCAAGTCAATCTGTCATCTAAAGTTAAATACCAGGATATAAGATAAGAATAAGTAATTTGATACAGAGGGTTTTACATGAAGTATTTGTTGTGTGGGAGGCAGAACAATATGTTCCATCTAGGTTACCTGTCTGGGAGTCTCAATTATAAAAAGGTACAATTAGATTTAAGGTTACGTTGCTCAAGCACAGAAGAGTCTGATATAAGTTCACATTTGCCGCCGTGGCAGTTTTTTGTTTTAAAATACCCACTGAGTCACGATTGAGCTGGCATTCTTGGTATGTGTGTTTGCTTTATTGCTACATTTCTTTAACACTTGTATTTTGAATTTTATTTTTCAACCCACTAGAAAACACTTACTGTAGCTGGCATTGCTATTGCACACATACTGACAAAGCAACTGACAGTAGAGCTTTCAGTTTTTAGTGCCAAATGTAAGTTTATGGTGTCAAGATGTATTTTCTATAACTGACCAGCTAGCTTGGGAACCACAGGACCTAAGCCATGTTTATTCTTTCAGAGTTCTTGGGACTAAGCTCCTTAGAATGATTCATTCATTTTGAGAACAAATGTAAACATTTGTTGATAGTTTTTTTTTTTTGTTAGGAAATCTCCCAGTGCTGGATACTCCTCCCCTAATCTTCTTTGTGTACACCATGTGTCATTATTGATCGAAAAAAGATGTTCCTATCTTACTTAGACTTTCCATGTGTAACAATACAGGATTCTTAGAAGGAACATGCTCCCATGGCTCAGACCTTGACAGGGAGGTTGATCCAATGCATTTTTTTTTAAAATGAGCATTTAGACTCTAAAGCGCTGAGTGAAAGAATAGCATCACGGCCCAAGATGTAACCAGCAGGAATCAGACCCCGAGACTGAAATCTGCAGTTGGTGTGCGTGTTTATTAACAAAACAGGACCAAAATAAACAACATAATCAAACAACATAATACATCACTTGTAGGCTGGGCATTACCAACCCAACCCCACCCAACCCCCACCAACCCCCACAAACCCCCCACCCGACCCCCACCAACCCCCCACCAACCCCCCACCCGACCCAACCCAACCCCCCACCCAACCCCCCACCAACCCCCACCCGACCCAACCCAACCCAACCCAACCCCCACCGGACCCAACCCAACCCAACCCAACCCAACCCAACCCAACACCCCTCTAAACTCCTCTCTCAAACAAAGGATTTCTGGCTCCTTTAATACATGTGGCCACTCCCCAATTAGTATCAATTGCCCAGTTAGGGAATTCCCACACCTGTGATTGCTGGCAGAGATAGATTTAACCCCATCCCTGCCAACCTTACAACTGAGAGATGGAGAAAAAGAGTCTGTGTGAGAAACTGTATGTTTCAATTATACTGGTGTAGCATGAGTCTGTAGTAATAGGTTTGCTAATATATCAAAATGACCTGGTCACCAAATATTTGTCTTAAGGCTGAGTACAGTCATTGAAGTGATTATTTATTCATGAAACATGGAGTGCTGACAATCGCCACTATCTTATTCTAGTAATACGTATCTATGAGTAGGTAGGGCCAGCTAAAAGATAACATTGACGTGATTTCAAAGGAATTTTCAGGGATTCAAAGCCAAGTGGAGTCAGTTGGAGATGAAACTGTTAATATTATTATTATTATTATTATTTATTTATTTATTTATTTATTTATTAGCAGACGCACTTATCCAGGGTGACTTACAATCGTAAGCAAATACATTTCAAGTATCACAGTACAAGTAATTCAGTTAAGAGCAAGATAAATACAATGACTTTGGTTCAAGCAAGTACTAGTGTGACAAAATACAATTCAATGATACAGCAGATAAGTGTCAGTGATAGTTATTATTATTTATTTCTTAGCAGACGCCCTTATCCAGGGCGACTTACAATTGTTACAAGATATCACATTATTTTTACATACAATTACCCATTTATACAGTTGGGTTTTTACTGGAGCAATCTAGGTAAAGTACCTTGCTCAAGGGTACAGCAGCAGTGTACCCCACCTGGGATTGAACCCACAACCCTCAAGTCAAGAGTCCAGAGCCCTAACCAGTACTCCACACTGCTGCTAGTTACATCAGGATATGATTAAATACAAAATACTACAGATTAAACACTTGGCAGATTACAGTACTCTGAAGTACAGGATTAAATGCAGTAAAATAGGGGGCAGATAAGAGCAAGTAAAGCGCATTTAAGGAAGGGTGATAGTGTCCCAGGGGAAAAACAGAGGAGTTCTACAGGTGCTGTATGAAGAGGTGAGTCTTAAGGAGGCGCCGGAATGTAGCTCAGTATTGGTGCCACATACCCATTCAAGCGACATGTGGTGCTGCTTACTCTGTGTATGTAACAGAGCGCACCAGATGCTAACAAAACACCAGCACTAAAAGAGTATCATTTTTTTTAGCTGTTTTTGTTTTAATTAATTTAATTTTTCGATAAAATCTATTTTCGAGTTATATGTAAATGTTTTTTCGGGCTTCTGTTTTTATATAGGCTACTGTATATGGAAATACAGAAAGCCTGCTTCTTTTTAAAACGCCACTATCTTATTCTAGTAATACGTATCTATGAGTAGGTAGGGCCAGCTAAAAGATAACATTGACGTGATTTCAAAGGAATTTTCAGGGATTCAAAGCCAAGTGGAGTCAGTTGGAGATGAAACTGTTAATATTATTATTTATTTATTTATTTATTTATTAGCAGACGCACTTATCCAGGGTGACTTACAATCGTAAGCAAATACATTTCAAGTATCACAGTACAAGTAATTCAGTTAAGAGCAAGATAAATACAATGACTTTGGTTCAAGCAAGTACTAGTGTGACAAAATACAATTCAATGATACAGCAGATAAGTGTCAGTGATAGTTATTATTATTTATTTCTTAGCAGACGCCCTTATCCAGGGCGACTTACAATTGTTACAAGATATCACATTATTTTTACATACAATTACCCATTTATACAGTTGGGTTTTTACTGGAGCAATCTAGGTAAAGTACCTTGCTCAAGGGTACAGCAGCAGTGTCCCCCACTAGGGATTGAACCCACAACCCTCAAGTCAAGAGTCCAGAGCCCTAACCACTACTCCACACTGCTGCTAGTTACATCAGGATATGATTAAATACAAAATACTACAGATTAAACACTTGGCAGATTACAGTACTCGGAAGTACAGGATTAAATGCAGTAAAATAGGGGGCAGATAAGAGCAAGTAAAGCGCATTTAAAGAAGGGTGATAGTGTCCCAGGGGAAAAACAGAGGAGTTCTACAGGTGCTGTATGAAGAGGTGAGTCTTAAGGAGGCGCCGGAATGTAGCTCAGTATTGGAGCCACATACCCATTCAAGCGACATGTGGTGCTGCTTACTCTGTGTATGTAACAGAGCGCACCAGATGCTAACAAAACACCAGCACTAAAAGAGTATCATTTTTTTTAGCTGTTTTTGTTTTAATTAATTTAATTTTTCGGTAAAATCTATTTTCGAGTTATATGTAAATGTTTTTTCGGGCTTCTGTTTTTATATAGGCTACTGTATATGGAAATACAGAAAGCCTGCTTCTTTTTAAAACGTTTTTTTTTTTTTTTTTTGTATGTATTAATACATTCCCTACCAGGATAAAGTTCTTCTGATCGAAATGTTTTCCAATGCGGAAAACGGCAGAATATATGTGTATATAATTTCCTTGTCCGGCCCCTACCCCGCCCCTACCCCTTTTAAACCTGTTGGGTTTCAATCAAATATAGTCAGCGTTTCCGGTGCAACAGTAGCACCTAATCCTAAAACACCTGCGCGCTCCTCGTATCCTCGGACATAGACAGAGCACTGAGTGCAGATTATTCATTCTGCGTTCATTTCTTATTAATGATTCTAGTTAGGAAGTGACCGGGCGCTCTTAATCTGTAGTCTGTTCCGCCGTTAGTGACCTACATCTAAAATTAGTTCTTGACCGAACAGTTTTTTTCAATTCAGAACGGGGTAAGTGATGCATTAATTTGTAAACCTAATGATGCGGTTAGTTCAATGTAATCGAGAAAAGGTTATTGTATAATGTTTTTACTACATTGCTAACACGCAAGTATAAACTCGCAAAGTGTTTTTTTCTAATAAAGAGAGACGTGTAGTGGTATGTATGTGGGTTTTTTTTTTCAGTTTAATAATGTTTGTTTTACATGACAGCCCTCGTATAAAAACGTAAGCATAGTGAAAACGAACGGTTTATGGAAGCATTGTGAAGACCAGTGAGGTATGGGAACGCATATTCATAAACACCAGGGTTAACATTGGTAACTGCATAGTAGACCATACCCATGGGGAAAACACAGTAAAACACAAAAAATACAGCTGTAAATAAAATGTAGGTTGTTCTGGGTACTGGTAGCTGTGACTGTAGCTCCCAGCTGAACGCGTTCTAGATTTACAAAGACTATTGACAGTTTATTGGCAAAAAAAAACAAAAAAAACATTTGCATTGGCGATGCAATAAGAGTACCTTTAACGACAAGGCTTGTTCCAGTTTAGAGCCTGAATTTTTGTCCCTGTTAGAATCGTTCCGGTTTTGCTATTGAATTCACTTTTTGTTAAAGTATAAAACTGTACCAGTGTGCTCAGCAAGTTACCAGCAGAGTAATATCTTAATGTATTAGGTTGTGTTAGCGCCATTCAAAAATAATATACAGTTATGGATTATGGGTTTAATAATTCTGGTTGTGTGTGTGTGTGTGTAATATACACGGTAAACTGATACACCCGATGTTTAATGTAATTATGATGGTGTAGTTATATACTGCTGTTTTAGGGCTTCATAGTTAATATGGCGTCAGTGAATTGAAGAAAAAAATCGTCCTAGTTTTTCACTGGAAATCTGATAATCCGATTATTGGCTATAAGAGAAACCTGTCCGTTGTTCCCTTAAATTAATTATTAATATGAAACACAGTAGTTTATGAACTCGTGTAATATTTGTTGCGTATAACGATGAATCATTTTACAGTCCATATAAGTTCTGAGTCTTATATCGATGTCGTTCATCCACGTATTCCCGGTAAATTTAAAATTAGTTTTCAGCAGGGATCCTAGTTTTCCGAAATAAAAAAAAAAAAAAAACTAAAAAACCCCGAAATTCTGCGATTAAAAAAAAAACTTTGTTATTCCGCAATTAAAAGTATTTTTATTTATTTCTTAGCAGACGCCCTTATCCAGGGCAACTTACAATTGTTTCAAGATATCACATTATTTTGTACATACAATTACATTATTTTTTTTACACATTATTTTTTACATAGTTACCCATTTATACAGTTGGGTTTTTACTGGAGCAATCTAGGTAAAGTACCATGCTCAAGGGTACAGCAGCAGTGTCCCCCACCTGGGATTGAACCCACAACCCTCCGGTCAAGAGTCCAAAGCCCTAACCACTACTCCATGGTAAGTTAATTACCGTGACCATTAGTTATCCACTGACATGAGGTTTGGACTTAATCCCAGATTCTAATGAACTTAATATCTCGAGTGCTGAAGTCCAATGACTTTTTTCTACTGAATTTTCAGTCTCTAAATCAAGCGATGCATACTGCGTGAAGAGCTATCCACAGCACAGCCCTGTTGTACTGGAAATTATTTGAAGCTTTTTTCTTTTATTTTCATAGGGAGCATACCAGTTTAGCAGGCTACTCTTGATTTATCGAAGCTGTTGGATTTCGCAATTTGTTTGACCAAGGAAAGATCTTGTAAAAGCTGTGCACTCTTCAGAACTCGTAACCTCTCGGGCTCAGGGACCAGCGAGTTGAAAGAACCACTAAGGCAGTGGTACTCAATTACATTCTCTGGGGGGCCAGATAAGGAAGTGTCCAAACCTTGGGGGGGGGGGGGGGGGGGGGGGGGGGGGGGGGGGCACAGGGCGCTCAAGATGTGCGTAGTGTTGGGGGGTTGTTTAAATGGTCATGAAAATCTGACTATCCAATCACACTTTATAAACAGTAACAAAACGTTGCAACACTGCACTTGCACCAATCAGCTAATACATCTCAGAAATAACTACTTAATATGATACTATGATTGATCACCATTAATAATAAAAAATAGAAAGCAAATATAATTTTCTGACCAGTATTCAAACGACATCTTGCAAACAATTCTACAAATCTCACAGCAATACTATTAAAACAGCATGTTATTAATTTTACTTTTATTAAAACTAGAAAATGTTCTGACAATTACTGCGCAGCATGCATTCAAGATAACTAACAAAAGCACTTATGTTGTAAGCATCTTACTAAGCGCCTGATTAAAAGTGTAGCACGATGTCTAAATATGCATGTTCTAGCTCCAATGTGTTTTAATGTAAATGAAAAGTTTCTAAATTAAATACATGGCATGACAGTAAACAGAGGGGGAAATAAACTTCAGTGCATATCCACCGTGCCGTCTTTGAGAGGCGTGCCGCAGGTGCATTTCTTACTGTTGCCAAACAGGTGTTTTTTTTAAGCCTAAATAAGATATTTGACAGGCTCGGTTTCTTCGACCAATTTCCTGTGAGTGAACACTAACTGGTGGCCGCGTTGCTAATGTTCCTAACAATACTTAGTTTATCATATGCAAAATATAGGAAATATAAACATATGCTCTTAAGTTTTTTTCATGTATTTCTATAATAAAACCAAACTACATCAGCCCCGCTCAACTTCCCAAGACTTTCTACAATAAACTGGAGACAAACATATGGTGCTTTGGAAGATTTAAACAAAAATAATGTTATTGCTCGGAAAACAGGTCAAACGGTTAACAGGTAATCAATCATATAACTTAATACAATACCTAAGCTAAAGTACATTACTAACATATTTAAGTTAAATTAATACAAAAACTACTTTCACTGTCCTGTTCCAATCACGGGCTGCAGAATTCCAAGCTAAATCTTACAACATTAAAGCAATTTCAAATACTATTTATCCTAAAATATGTAAAACTGTAATATTCCATAATAGGTTGTGAAGGCTTTACTTTGCTCCACTGAATTAACTATAAAGCAGAGGATGTGAAACTTAAAATTCTACACTTTTCACATGTGTATTTCAGGCAGAAACAGTACATAAGTAGACATCACTTTTTTCCCTTTCATTTATTTTTTTTATCCCTGCCATTGTAGTTTCTTCGCAATAAACAAAGTGGCAAATGACACATTTTCATGAAGTAATAGCATGACTGGGGTATGCTTTTTTTTAAGCTGTGCATGCAAGTGGAAACTGTCAAATTTAACTTCAATAAACTCTTCAAAAAATACATGTGGAAAAGGGGCCGTTATACAAAGAAAATATGATAAAAGATATGGCCTGTGGGCCGCCTATTGAAGAACCCTGCAATAAGGATTAAGTTTTGATCTCGTAAGCTGATTTTTCTAAAAACAAAAACAAATACCTTTTATTTTAACCGACAATCCCGTGGAAGCTCATTCATTGCAACGTGTCAGACAGCTGAAGGAGTACAGCCAGACTCGATGCAGGAATTCGTTCTTTGCTCATTTTTTTTTTTTTTAATGACGCATTCAAACATTTAAGCAAACATAAACTATGACTTGTATTTAATCAGTAAGTGATTACAAACACATATCCGTGTTTCTGTTTAAAAAGCAATTGTCACAACCCACACTGTAAATAGCAACCTTGTAAAGAAAGCCTTGCCAGTTGCAAGATTATATAATTAATTTTGTGTTTGCCTTTTTATTATTGTCAACTCATTTCTTTAGCCTGAGGATTTAAATGGACAGGAATACTGTATTGTCCATTGTTGGGCATCTCTTTCTGGGATTGTAACGTAATACAACAGCCGTGGGCACAGATGTATAAAGGGTTGGATAATCTGCTTGGTAATTTTATATGGAGTACAATGAAAGTGATTGGTGGGGGAAACACATTCTAATTAAATACTGAAGGTGCAAGTGCCGTCATTCCTTGGCTCTTAACCGCCATTAACAAGCAACATTACAGAAGCATTTCAAACAGGAAGCAGAAAGCTTCATGTTATTGCGCAGGTTCCCCTTTACAAGTTTACCAGAGTAAAAGCATAGCAAAATGCAATAACGCATGGGTAAGCATTCTGAAGCACAGAGAGATATGGTTAAACATTAATAAACATGGCAGACCATGGTAAATGCATAGTATAACCACGGAGAAACGCATGTTAAAATTGCAAAGATACCATGGTAAACTTTTCTAAGTGTGATAGTAAGTGATTATATTAAGGGTTGATTTACTGTCTGTTTGTGTACAGCATGCAAAAGGGGGCAGTGTATTTCTGTGCAGGGGGGTGTATTTTGGATACAGTATTGAAAATACAAATAACCATAAAAACATCATTGGGTGAGATTCCCAGAGATATGGACTGCAAAACCACAACAAATGGTGTCCCCTGCCATGAGACAAAAATAATGTTAATGACAATTTGGAGTGAATGGGTTTTGAGCATCTATCCCATTGTTAGTTTTAACCTGTCTTTCATGTTCTCTTACAGGAACATGACTTTCTTCAGATCAAAATGGTTCATTGTGGCTGCAAGGTATATCATCCTGTGTGCTTTGCTGTTCGTTTGCATTGTGTTTGTGAGGAAAGACTTCAAACCCTCGACAGCGTCTTCAAAATCTGCTTTTGTTATTGCGAAACCAACCTTCTGGAAATACAGATCCAACAAGATCCAAACTAAAACCGTCAAACCCCCGAAACCGACTTTTAAATGCGTTTCAAACGTGAGCGATGCAGAAATACCTAAAGACTATCCAGAACTGCATCGTTTGTTCCTAAAATATAAGAGCTGCCGGACATTCCCAACCCTCCTAGAGCCCAAGAGATGTGATGGGGACCTCCACTTGCTGCTGGCTGTTAAGTCCACTGCTATCAATGTAGACAGAAGAGCCGCCATAAGAAGCACCTGGGGCAAAGAGGGACTCATCAAAGGGAAGAAAACCAAGCTAGTGTTTCTTCTGGGCCAGTCCAAGGACAGGGTTAAATCCCAGCCCCTTCAACAGCTCCTGGCCTATGAAAACAGAGAGTTTGGGGACATACTTCAGTGGGGCTTTGTGGACAACTTCTTCAACCTGACCCTTAAAGAAGTCAATTTCCTGTCCTGGTTCACCAGGAAGTGCAGTAGCGCTGAATTTGTCTTCAAGGGGGACGACGATGTCTTTGTGAACACGGGCAACATAGTGGAGTACCTCAGTGATTTCAGTCCCAAGGAAAATCTTTTCGTGGGAGACGTCCTTCTTAATGCTCGCCCCATCAGGGACACGAAAGTGAAGTACTTCATCCCGCAGAAGATGTACAGCCAGAAACTCTACCCACCCTACGCTGGTGGCGGAGGCTACGTGATGTCTCGAGAGACGGTGATTGGGTTGGAAGACACAGCACAGGAAATCGATCTTTTCCCAATCGATGACGTCTACGTGGGAATGTGCCTTAAGAAAATGAACGTGACATTATCCATTCATCCGGGGTTCAAGACCTTCGGGATCCCGCATCCGATCAACCCCTTCGATCCGTGCATTTACAAAGAGCTCATGATAGTGCACAAACTGAACCCCACGGAGATGTGGATCATGTGGACTTTAGTGAACGACCACAGCATGAAATGCTCTAGGTCTCCAAAGTGAATTGGAGCCTTGTAATGTCCAAATTGTTCCTGTGCAAAGGAGGACACCACTGGATTGTAAAAACGGGTTCTACTGTTGTCGTTTTTACTTCAGCCTGAAAGCAAGATTAACCCCTTTCTATCCTCCTCTTCAGAGACTTCTCATCAGGGAGGGAATTGACAATCCTGTTTATGCTCTTCATTGAGTTTCAAATAAAGCAGAACACCTAGGTAGTGTTTTTGAAGACCATAAATGTGCCAATCAAACCGGCATGAAAGACTCCTATATATTTAAAGATGCAGTGTCCCACAGTTCTGTTTAATTCTACACTTAAGTGTGTTTCTGTATAGGCTACTTATAATAATGTTGTACACAAAATACCTGTTAAGCTAAAATTTTCATCAGAAGCCTCCTGGGGTGATAACCTTCATAATACAAAATTGTTAAAGAATAATAAGAGTAATGGGCACTGCACCATTAGGCCCATCTGTCTTTAGTGTATACTGTGAAGAATTCCAGTGACGTCCCCAGTAAAAGCTCTACTGCATGGAATGCAGGGTGAGTCAGACCAGTGTGATGTGAGTCATGGTTCGAATCCTGTTCACACCAGGATGCTTTCCTTATGCACTGATTGTCTTACTCTCAAAGCCTTCTCCGAGACCTTTCTTAAAAAGCTATTTTAAGAAGTACAAATTTGCTTTAACATTCAGTTAAGAGCTAATGAGGTCTGTTTTAAGTACAGAGTTAAAAGGTGGCAGTGTTTAGATCTCTAAAGTAGACCCCAATGTATTTTCCATTCTGTTCAGTACTCCATTTAGTGCCACTAGTTTGTGTGTTACTTTTTAAGGTTCACTGATTTATAATCCTTTCCCGCAAATACTGGAAGAGCTGCATCCATAAGGAAGTAATTTCCCAAAGAATTGTGTTGGGTTTGAAGTTTAACAATCCCTTAACTAAACAGATGTGTATTTACAGTACAACCTGACTTACTCTTAAATAGTGTAAAACTAAAGAACACATTGACTTCAGAACTCGATTGCCCACAGTATACTTAAGATAGAAAATCTCTTTGTCTATGTCCTGTCGTATAACTTTGGATTGTTCAATCCTTTTTGTTTGTTTTTACCTTGCTGCTGTACCTGGTCTATAGTAATAGTGGTATGACTCAGGCTTACCTAGCAGAATTAAAAGGTCACAGCGTTAAAGGATTTCTTGATGCCAGGTGGATTCTGATCCAGGGAAAAGAATTCAATACTGGAGCAACAGAACTCTGAATCCCTCAGACTGATAGCAAACATCATACCATTAAACTTGCACTGGAAGCTGTTTATCATTTCAGAGTCTTGCAGCAAACAGGACGTTTGTTCGCCTGATCATAGTGTGCTATGCAACAATATTATACCTGCCAAGCCATACAGTATTGCTTTAGTTTGCATTACTGAATTTCTTAATCATTTGAGTCTGTCAAGCCACGTTATAATGCTGGCAGCTCTAACATGCATATTCTTTCAGTTGTTCATTTGTAAATGGAATAGAGCGGTTTTGTATATAGATGCCTATTCTGTTAGTCAGCCAATTGTGTTTGCATATTTTTCTTTGTACTTTTTGTAAGAGAGTGTGGTTGATGACTGCACCCAGTCAAAAAGAATTGGGTGAGCTAATCTTTGCACAAAACCCAAATAAGGTCCTGTAGTCACACGTGGCAGCTTTACTGGAAAGTCTCCAATAAAAGAGAACTTAAGAACTGCTTCTTCGACCCACAAAAAGATTAGCAAAAATACTGGCCACTAGAAACTGAACAATATCTAGTTTTGGTATCAGGGACATATATGGAATACTGTAATTCTTCATGGCCATCTTGGTGAGCAAAAGTGTTTAAACCAAAACCAAACTGCTGAATTCACGGAATTACTTTCCTTAGATCAAGCTCTGCATCTGCTCGGCAGCGCTGTGTATTTTGGAACATTGCTTTCTGGCATTGGGTCATGTGATCCTTTCATTGGTTTTGAATAAATGCAAGGTATATTTAAAATAGATCTGATTTAAACCCCACAGTGTTGAACAGGAACAAGTTATTCAACACTAGATATCTCAACTCTTGCTGTATAATACTTTCTACCTTGCTCTTAATGATCATGTATTACTCTTGCTGCATACAAGCCACTGGGCATCTTTTGTATTTATTAAAAAAAAACTTTCATAGTGAAAGAACGCTTAGTTGTTTGATAATTTTGGTTCCCTTTGTGTTTCATTTTTTTTTATAGTCAACCTATGGAGTGGCTGGATTAACATGCAGTGTGGTTTATGTTGTTATAGGAGGGTCTGTAGGCCAAATTGAATGCTTTTTTTTGCCAGGTGTGTTTTCCCATGTTATCATGTGTTTTCTTGTCACCGTTGTTGCATGCTGTTCCAAAAGATATTTTACTTTGAGAAAGTTTTGCTGAAGTACTTTAAGTATTTAGTTTCAAAACTGCAGTCCAAAACATTGGCACCATTCCCAATTCAATAATGCTGACTTACATCGAATTGGTAAAAGCCATTCATACTGTAGATATCTGTGTATGTATTTATTGTAAAACATTTGGAATGATTTATTGTGAGCGTATATTTTTGCAAATTCACCATATAGACATATTTGAGAGATAGAAATAACGTTTCCACAGAATAGCCGTGTTCTTTCTTTGTGATTTCATGACAGCTTCTTGTAGTACATTGTCCTGTAATTTCAATAACTTTTTTTTAAAGAATGTATTCTAAAAGCATTGTTACTTTTACTATCGGGAGCAGTAGGATACTGGAGTATTTTAGGTGTCTAGTGAATAGAAATTCTAGCATGACTCTCCTGTAGGATTGCCATTCCAGGTATAGGTATTTTCCAGGGTAGTGCTACTGGCTAACCACTTCACTCTCTTAGATTTTTACTCTTTAATGCAATCCCTTTTCATTACTGTGTCTAGTTTTATATACAGGAAGTTGTGTTCAAAGGCAAATCCAACAGGTTCTGACTCAGTTTGTACAAGGAAGCAAATCCCATTACTGTTTGTTACATGTTTAGGTTGACTTTGGAATAATCAAAGCAAGGTTCACTCACAGTCCTACTTGAAAATCAAAAAGCAAATTTTACAAAAGCAATTGTTTAGCACCACAAAGCACACATTAGCAAAGTAGGACAGGAGCAAATGTTCTTGGAAAGGACTTGCTGACTGTATTTCTTCCTGGGATATAAATCTGCTGTTATCAAAGCATAGTCTTTGTGTCAACATTTATAAAAATACTAGTAACATTGCATTGCAAATACTACAATCTGTACTAAGACGTTGGTAAATACTAGTAACTACATTTTTGTGTATTCCTCCACATCCAGATGTCCAACACAAAAACTGCTTCTCCCCTATCAAACTTTAAATATGCTTCTCCACTCCCTGGCAGTCTGCATTGAGAATTTTAGTTTGAATAGGAAAAGCATATCAATACTTATCTGAGTAGAAACAACTACAGAGCACACACACACACACACACACAGAATCTGATATGAAACCGCTAAGGCATGTAATATCAGGGAAGGCAGATGATACAAAGTTAAGATCTTTAATAGAAGCCCAGCTGTTACACGGAACAACTAGGATCAGAACAAAGAAACAAATAAAGCAGCACATAGTAAAACATTTTATTAGTTAAATAGTTACTTATTTTTTTTCAAATTTCCTCCTACAGAGTACAGTACTGTATAACCAAGCACGTAGTTTTGTCAATGCGATGTTAACTACAACCCCCACCCCACCCAAAATAAATAAGTGTTAAGATTAGGAATTAAACAGAAAAGTAAGCAAAGGTGGGAAAGGTTTTTTTTTTTTTAATTATCAGGGCCAAAGAAAGGGGGATATATATATATATATATATATATATATATATATATATATATATATATATATATATTAGTATTGGCCTTAAATTAATAGAAAACAGAAAAGTGGAGACGATTAATGAAGCCTGAGACCTAAAACGTTGCTGAATTTGGGTCATGTGTCAACCGATAGAGCCTCCCAGTATGATCGTGTCTTTTGCTAACTGTACATGTACAGAACTTTGACCAGAAAACCAGAAGCCGTCCATATAGTATCCAGTGCTAACTCATCCAAAGCATTGCTTGTTGCTTTTTATATAAATTAAGGTTTTGAGGAATGTTTCTTTTTTAAAACTAAAATCACAATACACTAAATAACATGCAGACGCGCAAGAAGTATTAAACCATTATAATATTGAAAATAAAACATGAGTGTTTATATTGATACACGAATTTCAGGTTCTACAATCTGTTCTTGATGAGAGACGGTTACATGTCCAACGATTTTAAAGCCTTATTTGCCGTTTGCTTCTCTCGATTTACGGCGTCACTATCACACGGGGAGACCGGATCGGGTGGATGTGTTCTATTTTACAATGCCTCCGGTCAGTATTATCTTACAGGAAGGCTACGACACCTGTCCGTGTCGCATATCCACCCTGAAACCGTGCATTCCATTGCTGGAATCTGCACAGTGTGTTGTTTGTTAGTTTTTGTTTTGTGTTCGTTTCTACTAACTTCTCGGGGACATTGTGAAAAAAGATACTGTCTTGCCGGAGCAGATACCGGGTGTTCTCTGTGGATAGGTTCTGAGAATCGTCGTATTTTCCTCATGGCATAACAACTATGCAAAACTGGTGTGCTTTTAGACTCATGCGATTTTAACTTAAATACATTATTTATTTCATCCAATTCTATTCTCTTACTGTCTGGAACATTTCATCCGGTTACAAAACCAAATGCGAAAGGAGTAATTTAAGTCATGTTTCAGGATTTGTGACTTATTTATCATTGAGAAATACGCGGTACATATTTCCATTATACAGCAGGCTACGCCATACAACAGTTCATAACTCCTGAAGACTAACTCGCAATAGAAACCCATTTTACCCCATGATAAGAAGTGAATTCACTCGTGTGTGTCTCAGTGATTTGCGAGCTGTTGTTGCGACCGACAATGATGCTTTTGTTCTCGGAATGTTTGTGCAACTGCAATGCGGTGATGATGGCTCATCTACCAAAATGACAGTATTGCAAAGACTGAGCGAGAAACTACAAAATCAAACGAAGCTGCCACAATCTCTTACAAGTATAAATCACTAACTTGTGCTCACGAATACTATTTATTTTTCTTTTGTTTAATTCACACCATGTCCCTTCCGTGGTACACTTGTTTACTATTCCATTCAAATCCAGATCAGAGATTTATTCCAATCAGGGGACGCCTTTTTTCCATTTTAAAAGTCAGGATTAATCTTTGTTAACCTGCTCTGAAGCAGGTTAGTTTAATGGCGATAAATGACCATGGATGAAAGCCTGAGTTATTATCTTGTTTTGTGCAATAGACTAAGCCTGACTTTCACAATTAAACCTGGAAGTTACCAGCCTAACTCTTTAAACCACTTTTGTGCAATAGACCCCAGGTCTTTATTGTTTAATTGAATAGGTGTGCTATTACCAAGGGGGTACGTTGAGGTAGCCTCGGTCAACATCAGCTAGGTACATTTAAAAAAATAAAATAATAATAAACTACAAAAATATATCTAAAGATTAAAAAAAAAATGTACCACTTACATTTTTAAGAGTGGCATATAATCGAGCACCAGTCTTACCAGTGCATCAGTGTCATCAAATAGATTTTTGCCTCAGTAAAAATCTATTCCTAGCTACGGCCCTGGTTCCTGCACCTGAGTGGAACGGACTGAATGAGCCACACGTGAGTACCACTCAAACAGCCTCTTATATATTCTGTGTGTAAATGCATACAGCTATTGTCGTAACCGTAGGCTACGTATTCCCTAACAGATACAGTTAATGTAATCGACAATTCCAAGTTTAACTTTTTTTTTTTTTTTGCAACAATATATTTTTTTTTAAATAAATAAATAAATGAAATGTCTATTTTGTATTCCTTGAAGAGCGCGCTGTATAGGCCCTGAGCCTCTTCACGGTTAAGTCGAGGTGTCGAAGCGATTGAATAAGGGACCGCCCTCTGATGTTAAGACTGAAGGTGCAGGTTTGAACACTGGATGTTGTTTTAAATGCATACAGTTCTTTGTCGATGAAAATGCACAGGTTGTTACAATCGTCTCGTGCGGGGAACAGACCCGGTGTAAATCATATTAGCTATTTATCAGCCTATAAGAGTCACGTGCTTCTGATTGCACTTGCAGCTGGGGAGGTTATACGTGTCACTATTAAAACAAAAGGCGTTGTTATACATCTAGGATTCCCTGTTGTTCTACGCTTTCAGAATAGTCTATTTAATGACTCGCAGTGCGTTTGATACAGCACACAAGCATTGCTTTTGTTTTTCGGTTCTTTGTTTGATGTTCATAAATGCGTAAGCGTCTGCAGTATTTCCAGTTCTTGCACTTTGCTAGTGTGTGCATCTCCACATAGGAGTTTATTTTGATCAGTTCTGAAACTGCTGAGCACACTTTCAGGTGTTAAAGGGATGGTAATTAGCACAGTAATCAATTCCAGTAATCAGTAATCCTGGCAGCAGCTGCTTAATTGCCAGTATGAACGGATTTGCACAGACTTGTTAAGTAAGCCTAATTCCCTACCAGCACACTGTATTGGGAATATTGCGTAATTTAGGGGAACAATCCGCAAATAACAACAACACGATCATTGCAACGCTTCAATTTTACCAGCTTGGTATGGGTCTGGATGTACCTTGTTAAAATAAGCAGCTCCAGATTATAGGGATATGACTGTGAACAGAGCAGCTTTCTAAAAGTTAATCACACACCATTTGTTTGCAGGAAACAACGTTTATTCATAAACGTATAGGTTTCTTACACTGAAGGGTGCCTGTCTAACTGCATGCCACAGCTTCACTTGAACACAGTAATACGATACGTTTGACAGAACCAATTCTCAGACACTATAGTTAAGGCACAGAGAAAAGTTTAATCAAAACAAATATCTAGATAACATTATTACATTGCTGTCGGTCGTGATATTCTAAAATCAGCGAGTGCGCTAGATAGAAAACAACACTTTCATTTCACACACAGTCGGCTACATCGCTTAACATGTTCTAACAACTGAGCATTGCTAGCAGTGCCTCTGCTATTAAATGGGGTGCAGGCCCGCTCATTATTTTTTAACGACCATAAAGTAGGTAGTCCATCCTGCCAGAATTAGCGCCCCTAGTAGCACAGTGTAGCTGAACAGTACGAAGGTGAGGACCTCCTTTAGCAGCCGCAGGTAACGCAGCGTGAAGGGCTCCCGCTCGAGCAGCCTGTAGTCCATTTCCACAGCCCGCGTGCAGTTTCTTCTCCTCGTGAATGCAGTCTGTAATGGTCTCGATTATCTCTGTCTGCAAAGAAACAGAAAATCGTGAACCCTGAGTGCAAAAAAATATGGCTTCTGCAGTAATTCTGTTTGTGATCAATTTAAAGCCTTCTTTTCTCAACCGCCTGCCCATTCCAGCTTTGACTTGGACCCCAGGTACACCTGTTCAGAAAGGTAAGAATATGTCCAATCATTTTTGCAAGCTATAGATTATGCATAATGGTCCTACCAGAATTTTGTGGACGGTAAGACATATGCAATATATGTGAACTGTTGCAGTGTTTCTAAATCAATAACGGTAAAATACATCTCCGGTAAATGTTGGTGGTGCGCCCAATGACTCCTTTAGTTAATAATTAATGCATTAATTGCTCCTAATGTACCTCTTATGGATCTTTGCATTTGCTAATGGCATTTTTATGTGCAACACATAACCGATGTTGTCCCCACAAAACTTAATTGCTACTGAATGTGTAATGTCAACGCACGCCTATCGGCTTTATAGTGTGCTGAGATACCGATATGCGGAACAAGCATAATAAAATCTGTGTGTGTAAAAAGTTCGAGCGTCGGTGTGCCTATCATTTGTACATAAGAGGATTTTTTTTTATTAACCCCGAAAGTCGCAGCGTTATTTAATCCTATATAATATATTCTTAATGTTTTCAAAGAACCCAATACTAATTTCTCCCAATCAATTGCGGCGTGGTGCTCTGTCCAAGGTGCTGAAACCGAATAACGTGTTTAACTGATTTGGTGTTGCAGCAGATTGGAAAAAAAAGTTTTACTAAGATTTCCAAAATGTTTATAAAACATACACCGTGTTCTATTTTTGTAAAGCCATGTAAGGTAAATACACTTCATAGGATTTCATAAACGGACACAACGCCTAGCAAATTATATAAAGTTTAACCCAGTTGTAATTGAAAGACTTCGATGCAGCCCTAATCCATTTATTTGCATCTACATGACTATGCTAGACTTATTATTTGTGTTAACACCATGTAAAA